>NC_057795.1:14544177-14575127 GCF_018294505.1 Triticum aestivum | reverse complement strand
GGGCGCGGCGACTGGGACGGGGACGGCCGGGGCGGCGACGTCGACGGGGCCGGCGACGAGGGGCGGTGACGGCCGGGGTCGGCGACAAGGGGCGGGGGTGGCGACGATCGGGGCCGGGCGGCGTGACGGAGGGAAACAGAGGGAAGAACAGAGGGAAACTGAATTTTTTTCAAGTGTAGTATATATAGGATGGACCTTTAGTACCGGTTGGAGCCACCAACCGGTACTAAAGGTCTGTTTTGGCCAGGCCAAGCAGCGGGAAGCGCACCCCCTTTAGTACTAGGTTGTGGCACCAACCGGTACTAAAGGGGGGGTCTTTAGTACCGGTCGGAGCCACGACCCGGTACTAAAGGGGGTGCGCTAGCTCCAGGCGGTGCGCAAGTTTAGTCCCACCTCGCTAGTCGAAGGGCCACCGCACTGGTTTATAAGCCCCAGTGCGGTAGCTCTCTCGAGCTCCTCTCCGTACCTGGCCTACTGGGCCTACCTGTCCTCTTCGCCCAGTGGGCCTACAGGGCCTTTGTGGACCTGCATCCTGGCCCAACAAAAGGTTGTGTTGCTAGTCGTATGCAGGCCGCTTTGGCCTAGTAGGCGGGCTTTTTTTTCTTAATTTTTTTCGCTTTATTTATTTTTGTTTTATTTATTTTTGAGTTGTTTTTTGCTGTATTTAGAGTTTCTTTGTGAATATTTTTTCTTTCGGTACAAAAGATTACAAACTTTCTGTTAGTGCCGGTAGTTTTCAAATTTGAATAGTTTAAATTTTGAATTATTTGAAATTTGTGTGAATCACTAGTTTGTGAATAACTTAACATTGAAAAAAGTTTTTTCAGTGATTCTTTTTTCTTATGTTTAATATTAGTGTGTTTTACCATTATATTCAATTTGGTAATGCTTAGGTTATTTAAAAAATGAAATGCCTTTGTAACAGTTCAGTTTTCATCGGAAACCCTGATACTTCGAAAGAGATTGTCCATTTTATACATGAAGTGCATCGAGTTTTTGCCGTAACTATTTGTATGAAATTATGATACCATGCCGAATTTCAACCTTTTCTGAGTTTATTTGAAATGCTTTTCAATTTCAGGGTCATTTAGTTGGAAAAAAATCAGTAAATGCATGAAAAGAATTTGTTTGCACATAAAATTTCTTCGCGTTTCAAATGCCAAAACACATAACTACCCTAACTATTACAGACATTCCCTCCTGGGTATTGAACACAGAAGAAAGTGATGATAGTGAAGCCGATCACATCCCAGATCTTTCGGTGTGAAACTTTTTCTTCGTGTGTGTCCCTTTGCGCCGTAACCATGGAAAATCTTCATCATTTAATAGAATGCTCATGTCAATATTCACTGTGAATGGAGCAATTTCATCAAACTTTTCATAATCTTCTGACATGTCTGTCTTGTCATCCACTTCCACTATGTTTCTTTTTCCTGAAAGAACTATGTGGCACTTTGGCTCGTCGTATGATCTATTCGCTTCCTTATCTTTTCTTTTTCTTGGCCTGGAAGACATGTCTTTCACATAAAAAACCTGCGCCACATCATTGGCTAGGACGAATGGTTCGTCTGCATACGCAAGATTGTTGAGATCCACTGTTGTCATTCCGTACTGCAGGTCTTCCGTTACCCCGCCTCATCTCATATTGACCCATTTGCACCGAAACAAAGGGACCTTCAAATCACTTGATCCATAGTTAAGTTCCCATATGTCCTCTATGTAACCATAATATGTTTCCTTTCCCATGTTGGTTGTTGCATCAAAGCGGACACCACTGTTTTGGTTGGTGCTCTTCTTATCTTGGGCGATCGTGTAAAATGTATTCCCATTTATCTGGTACCCTTTGAAATTCATTATATTCGAAGATGGTAACTGGGACAGCGAGTACATGTCATTTTGAATATCGCCATCATTCAGGGCACGTTTCTGCAACCAACCGGTGAAAGTCCTCGTTTGTTCGCGTGTAATCCAGTCGTCAGACTTCTCCGGGTGTTTGGACTGTAGAAAATTCTTGTGTTCCTCCATATACGGAGCCACCAAGGCGGAATTCTGTAGAACTTTGCATTGCGCTTCAGTGAGAGAATGCCCGTCCATTCATATTATTTGATGCCCTCCTAGCGTGCCTTTTCCTTCCAGTCTGCCCTTATGCCATGATTCAGGAACACCAATCGGCTTAAGGTCAGGAATGAAGTCAATACAAAACTCAATGACCTCCTCATTTTCATGGCCCTTCGAGATGCTAACTTCTGGCCTAGCACGGTTATGAACATATTTCTTCAAGACTCCCATGAACTTTTCAAAGGGGAACATGTTGTGTAGAAATACAGGACCCAAAACGTTAATCTCTTCGCAAAGGTGAACTAGGACGTGCCTCATGATGTTGAAGAAGGATGGTGGGAACACCAACTCGAAACTGACAAGACATTGCACCAAATCATTCTGTAATCTTGGTATGATTTCTGGATCGATTACCTTCTGAGAGATTGCATTGAGGAATGCACATAGCTTCACAATGGCTAATCGAACGTTTTCCGGTGGAAGCCCCCTCAGTGCAACCGGAAGAAGTTGCGTCATAATCACGTGGCAGTCACGAGACTTTAGGTTCTGGAACTTTTTCTCTGCCATATTTATTATTCCCTTTATATTCGACGAGAAGCCAGACGGTACCTTCATGCTGAGCAGGCATTCGAAGAAGATTTCCTTCTCTTCTTTGGTAAGAGCGTAGCTGGCCTGACCCTGATGTATGCCGTCTTTTCCGAGCATACGTTGCTGGTCCTCCCATGCCTCTGGTGTATCTTTTGTCTTCCCATACACGCCCAAAAAGCCAAGCAGGGTCACGCAAAGATTCTTCGTCACTTGCATCACGTTGATTGCGGAGCGGACCTCTAGGTCTTTCCAATATGGCAGGTCCCAAAATATAGATTTCTTCTTCCACATGGGTGCGCGTCCGTCAGCGTCCTTCGGAACAGGTTTTCCGCCAGGACCCTTTCCAAAGATTACCTCCAAATCCTTTACCATATCATGTACATCAGCACCAGTAAGGTGGCGAGGCTTCGTCCGGTGATCTGCCTCACCTTTGAAATGCTTGCCTTTCTTTCTTAAGGGATGCCTTGTCAGAAGAAATCGACGATGTCCCAGGTACACATTCTTCCTACAACTATCCAAATATATACTGTCGGTATCTTCCAAACAGTGCGTGCATCCGCGGTATCCCTTGTTTGTCTGTCCTGAAAGGTTACTGAGAGCGGGCCAATCATTGATGGTCACGAACAGCAACGCCTTTAGGTCAAATTCTTCCTGTCCGTGCTCATCCCACGCACGTACACCTGTTCCATTCCACAGCTGTAATAGTTCTTCAACTAATGGCCTTAGGTACACATCAATGTCGTTGCCAGGTTGCTTAGGGCCTTGGATGAGCACTGGCATCATAATGAACTTCCGCTTCATGCACAACCAAGGAGGAAGGTTATACAAACATAGAGTCACAGGCCACGTGCTATGGTTGCTGCTCTGCTCCCCAAAAGGATTAATGCCATCTACGCTTAGACCAAACCATACGTTCCTTGGGTCACCTGCAAACTCCTCCCAGTACTTTCTCTCGATTTTTCTCCACTGCGAACAGTCAGCAGGTACTCTCAACTTTCCGTATTTCTTACGATCTTTTGCGTGCCACCGCATCGCCTTCGCATGCTCTTTGTTTTGGAAAAAATGTTTCAACCGTGGTATTATAGGAGCATACCACATCACCTTGGTAGGAATCTTCTTCCTGGGGCGCTTGCCCTTGACATCACCAGGGTCATCGCGACTGATCTTATAACGCAATGCACCACATACCGGGCAAGCGTTCAAATCCTCGTACTCACTGCGGTAGAGGATGCAGTCATTAGGGCATGCATGTATCTTTTGCACCTCTAACCCTAGAGGGCAGACAACCTTCTTTGCTTCATATGTACTCTCGGGCAATTCGTTGTCCTTTGGAAGCATATTCTTTATCATTACCAGCAACTTTCCAAATCCCTTGTCAGATACACCATTCTCTGCCTTCCATTGCAACAATTCAAGTGTGGTGCCCAACTTTTTTTTGTCAGCTTCGCAATTCGGGTACAACAATTTCTTGTGATCCTCTAACATGCGCTGCAACTTCGCCCTCTCCAGATCACTTGCGCAGTTTCTCTTTGCATCGGCAATGGCCCGACCTAGATCATCAGCGGGCTCATCTGATGCCTCTTCTTCAGCTTCTTCACGAATTGCCGGCTCAGCTTCTTCCCCCATTGTTGTATCATCATATTCAGGGAACCCATGGCCAGGATAGCCATCGTCGTCCTCTTCTTCTTCATTGTCTTCCATCATAACCCCTATTTCTCCATGCTTGGTCCAAACATTATAGTGGGGCATGAAACCGGACTTAAATAGGTGGATGTGAATGGTTTTTTCTGTAGAGTAACTGTGACCATTCTTACAGCCAGCACATGGACAAGGCATAAAACCATCCGCCCGGTTGTTTGCCTCAGTGGCCCGCAGAAAAGTATGCACTCCATTAATGAACTTGGTAGAGCATCGGTCATCATACATCCATTGTCGGCACATCTTCATTACACAACACCAAATAGACCAAATTAATACAAGTTCATACATAAAGTTCATACATAAAGTTCATATACAGCACTTAATTAAATGCAACATACGAATAACTCTCTAGCTAAAGAATTTAAATGCAACAACAAATGCGATGAAGATCGCAACTAAGGTAACAATTGATCCAACAGCATAATGATACCAAGCCACACTATCAATGGCATATTTTCTAATCTTTCTAATCTTCAACCTCATTTTCTCCATCTTGATCTTGTGATCATCGACGACATCGGCAACATGCAACTCCAATTCCATCTGCTCCCCCTCAATTCTTTTCAATTTTTCTTTCAAATACTTGTTTTCTCTTTCAACTAAATTTAACCTCTCGAAAATAGGGACGGTTGGAATTTCCGGTTCACATACCTCCTAGATAAAAATATCTATGTCAACTTGATGGGCATAATTTGTCATAAACACGAAATGCAACAACTAGTTTTAAAAGAGAATATACCAGATCCGAATCATAACAAGGACGAGGGCCGACGGGGACGGATATCAAAACCATGACACTATGTATAACAAACAACGTACGGGTAAGATAATTATACGAGTAACTATATATCCAAATCACACAAACATCAATTTGGTAATGTAAAACATTCATGAACAAGAGCCTCACCACAAAGTGGTGCCGGCGACGGGCGGTGCGTGCGATCGACGGTGGTTACGATGGAGATTTAGAAGGCACTAAGTAAACCACACCTACATATGCAAACTAAGTGTTATTTTTGACCTCAAATTGCATATAAATCAAATACTAGCAAATATAATTCCTCCCAAATTAATCACTATACAAAGCATTGCAAGAGCTAATCTAGCAATGATAGTTGAAAGGACAAAGTTGCTAACCTTTGTGATCATTTGAATGGATGGGGGCCTTCAAATCTTGACAAATTTTGGGCAAAATTTGTGAGGAGCTCGAGGGGAAAGGGGAAGAACAGAGGAGAAGTGAGGGGAAAGTGGAAGAACAGAGTGGCTCGGGTGGACGAAGGGTTTATGTACGTCGACCTTTAGTACCGGTTCGTTCCACGAACCGGTACTAAAGGTGTTGGACGGGCCCCAGACTGACAACACCCTGCCACCACCCTCTTTAGTACCGGTTCGTGGCACGAACCGGTACTAAAGGTTCGCCACGAACCGGTACTAATGAGAACGGCCGGCTAGCCGTTGGAACCGACACTAATGGACACATTAGTGCCGGCTCAAAACCAAACCGGCACTAATGTGTCTCATATTAGGTGCTTTTTCTACTAGTGGCTTATCGTAATGCCGTTCTTCAAATGTCAGCTCGGTTTGAGGGGCTTGAGTTTCATCATGTGGTTCGAGAAAATAATCAAACGGCGGATGTCCTTGCCCGCATCGGCGCTAAGCGCGACCCCGTCCCACCTAACATCTTTCTAAAAAGGCTCTTCAAGCCATCCGTGGTGTGGAAAGGGGAGACCGGCAACACCAGTTCGGATCTGACCACAACCCCTGAAAGTGCGTTATATCGACTAGAGGGGGGGTGAATAGGCGATTTTTATGAATACTTCACTGAGGAATTTGCCGGTGAGGAAATTCCTTAGCGAAGAACTATTAGCAGCGGAATAAGTACTCAGAAGTAAGCATAACAGAATACAAGCATGGTCATCATGATGAAATGAAGACTAGCACAGAGTACAGAAAGCATAATCATAGGATAACACAAGATGAAGACAAACAGACTGAAGAAATTGAACTGAGGAAATTGAGAAAGTCTTCAGTCAAAGTCTTCAAACACAGATATGAACAAACACTCAACACAGTAATGAGGAAATGAAAGGGTTGAGGAAATAGAACCAGTTAGGTTGGTGAAGACAATGATTTGGTAGACCAGTTCCAACTACTGTCTCAGTTGTACGTCTGGTTGGAGCGGCCGAGTATTTAAAGTCGAGGACACACAGTCCCGGACACCCAGTCGCTGAGCACGTAGCTCAGGACACCCAGTCCTCACCGTATTCTCCTTGAACTAAGGTCACACAGACCTCGTGCAATCACTCGTGGTAAGTCTTCAGGCGGCTTCCAAACCTTCACAGACTTGGTCACTCGGCGATCCACAATTCCTCTTGGATGCTCTAGACCATGACGCCTAACCGTCTGGAAGAAGCACAGTCTTCAAAGGTAACAAGCGTCGGATCCACGCAGGATCAATTTCTTCAGTGATGCTCAATCACTTTGGGTTTGTAGGGGTTTGGTTTTGGGTTTTCCTCACTCGATGATTTTCACTCAAAGTCCTCGGAGGATGGGTTGCTCTCAAATGACAAGTGTCAAGTTCTCTCGGAACAGCCAACCAGCTAGTGGTTGTAGGTTGCGGCTATTTATAGCCTAGGGAGCAGCCCGACATGATAAGACATAAATGCCCTTCAATGATATGACCGTTAGGTGGATAAGATATTTTGGGACAGCTGGCGCGCAGCACAGCAACGGTCGGAAATTTGACTCTCAAATTCCTCAGGGCTATCATGTTCCTCACTGTGTAGGTAATTCGCACTGGCGAATTCCTAACTCCTCAGTCAGAACAAATTCATCAGCGACTAGAAGAACTTCGTCTCTGTCACTGAAGAAAGTGACTGAACTGTATGAGATTTCCAAAGGCTTCACTCGAAGGGATTGGTAGGTGTAGGATTTTGAGTTGAGCATCACATGGAAATTTTTCCTTAGTATTTCCTCGACCCCCTTTAACAGTGCGGTGTTTCCTATGACTCAAGAAAGATAAAATGAAACTACGAAAACAAAAGTCTTCACGCTTCATGTTCCACAAATGAATACCAAGTCTTCAAGGTCACACCAATTTCTTCACTTTCAAAGTCTTTAGAAAGTCTTCAGAATATCAAAGTCTTCAATTGAAGAACTTCATTTTTAGGGGTCGACTTTCTCTGTAAATATCAAACTCCTCATAGACTTACAGACCTGTGTACACTCACAAACGCATTAGTCCCTTAACCTATAAGTCTTCAATACACCAAAATCACTAAGGGGCACTAGATGCACTTACAATCTCCCCCTTTTTGGTGATTGATGACAACATAGGTTAAGTTTTCAACGGGGATAAACATATGAAGTGTATATACTAATATTGAGGAATTTGATTACAAGATATAGAAGAACTCCCCCTGAAGATGTGCATAGTGAGGAATTTGCTTTTGAGGCAATGCAGATTTGAAGAGTTGAATCATGGAGATCTCCCCCTATATCTTGTAAATCATACACGCATTTGGTATATAATATGAAGAATTTGAAATGCATGATGAAATATGGTGCAATGTCATTGACGAGGAATAAGCATGCAAAGCATAATGCAACAAAAGTATCAGCGCACCATCGGGTTTAAGATTACAACTCAATCCAAATAAAAGTTTCAGAAGAACGAGAGTTGTAACTTAAAAAATGCCCTTAATATAGACCCGCTTGAAGACTAACTCGGATTTCTCCCCCTTTGTCATCAAATGACCAAAAGGATTGAAACTAAGGACTAACGCCCCTGAAGAATTTCAAGTCGATGGAGGAGCGCCAGCGTTGTCGGGGTTGTTTGTTGTAGCAGGGCCTGCCGCAGTGTCGTCCAAATCTTCATACTCATCAGTGTCACGCGATGAAGAATAAGAGCTGGCCACCAGTGGAGGAATTTTGACCCTCTTGAATTTCTTCGGAGGAGGTGCAGACCAGTCAAATTCTTCCTTGAGACCCATAGTCTTCAGTTCTTCAGCGCTATAGACATGAGTGAGGACAGCCCAGGTGTGGTTGAAGGTTTCATGAAGGTAGTATTGGTTCTTCTTCACTGCATTGTGTGTTGAGGTCATATTGTGAAGAAGTGCACCAAACTGACGCTTTACCCATTTGTGATGGCGATCAACCTTCTGATGAAAACTGAGGAGTAACTCACGGTCAGTCATCACCCTGGGTGCTGTGGCTTGAGGATTTTGCTTGGCTGAGGTATTTGCGGCAGAGTCATGTGTGGCAGAGTCGTCATTGGTAGAGTAAGATGCAGCCTTGCGAAATTGACCATCCAATGGACAAGTGCCTTCATCGATCACAGCAGCGGCCTTGCCTTTATCATCAGCTGATGAAACTACCCGTTTGAGGACTTCAATGGGAGGCAAGTAGCTACCGTGGTTCAGAGTGTCAGCTTTGTAATTCAGTGAAGATCTTGCCCTGATGAATCTCATAATCCAAGGAGCATAGGGCTTCAGATCGAATGGTGACATAGCAATATTGGCCAGAGTCCTCATGAAGAAATCATGGAAGTTGACAGGAACGCCATGAATGATGTTGAAAAGCATATTCTTCATGATGCCAACGACTTCTTCATCATTTGACTCGTGGCCTTTGATAGGACTCATTGTCTTCGTCAGAATTCGATAGACAGTCCGAGGCACATAGAGTAATTCCTTGACGAGGAATTTGGTTCGTGGGGCCTACCCAGGCTTCAAAGGCTTCATGAGCACTTGCAACGTGCACTGTCATGGGGAGGATTGAGAGGAAGGGCATGAAGCAATTCAGTTGCCGGTGCCTTGTAGTGAGTGTTTTCAGTCATCCAGTCCAACACCCATGAGTTGACATCTTCAGCGTCTCCAGTGATATGCAGTGTCGCGTAGAACTGAAGAATGAGTTCTTCATTCCAATCGCAAATGTTCATGTAGAAATTTAGTAGTCCTACATCGTGAAGAACACTGAGGACTGGCTCGAAGCATGGCAGAGGTTCCATGTCCACGTGGGGAATATGTTCATGATCGAAGATTTTGTCTTTGTCAAACAGCAAGAGGAATAGAAGTTGGCTTGACTAGCAGTCCAGAAACGCCTCTTTCTTATGCGAGCAGAGTCATAGGGGTTGTAGTCAGTGAAGAATTCATGCTCGGCAAAGAAATCTTCAGCCTTGAACTTCTGTTTTCTTGAGAACGGATTCTTTGGCTTTGGTAGAGGGGTGTCAGTGAGTTGCATCACCACCTCAGGAATCGCGAGCTCAGGTTCTTCAGGCTGAGGAATTTCTGGTTCCTCTGCTTGTGCAACCTGAGGATTAGCAGCAGCAGGTTCTTCAGCACTAGCGGCTGGAATATCTTCATGCACAGAGAGAGTGGGTTGAGTTTCTTCAGAGCCCATTTGAGCTGTTGGTGCAGGGGACTCAGGAATCTGTTGGATCGGGGTGAAGAGAGGAGTATTGGGATGCTGACTTTCCCAAAAGTCATCATTCATCACAGGTGTGGTGCATCCTATATCCACATCTTCATCTTCAATTTCCTCAACACCAGCCTCTTCAGCTGTGAACTGAGGCATAGGTGAGGAAATGACTGGCGTTGAAGGGATTGCGTCCACTTCAATTTCTTCATCAAGCTACTCTGAAGAAGCGGCAGAATGATTTTCTTCATCAGATCCGCTTGGGATCTCATAGTCTTCTCCAAAAGGAACAAGGTCCTTTGATGGCATGGAGGAAGTCGGAACAACATCAATTGGATTTTCGAGTGAGCTGGTCATTGGCTTCATTTTCTTCGCAGCCGAAGAGTTTGATGCAGCTGATGCCTTCCTTTTCTTCACTGTAGCTTGCTCTGCAGCCTTGGTCTTCTTCACATCAGAAGCAGATGGAAGAATTGGAGTTGGTGTAGGCGCGGGAGGAGCTGAGGAATCTGGTTCATTTTCTTCAGGCGCAACTGATGCAGTTGCTCCGATCTCTTCAGTTTCTTCGGGCGCACCACTAGTGGATGCCCTGGCAATTTCTTCAGTGGCTGGAATTTCTTCACCAGCCCTGGAACGAGCATTTTCTTCAGCAGGCTGAAAGTCATCAGCGGTGCTGGCATGTTCTTCAGCAGGCTGAGCAGAGTCTGCAGCCTGAAGATTTTCTTGTTGCGATGGGGCTGCAACATTTGTGAATTTCTTCGTCAGATTGACAAATCTTACTTTAGCTCCTTGCCAATCAGCATAGTAGGCATCAAAGTCTTTGCTGAGGGCTTGAATTTCAGACTGAGCCTGGAGAAGTTCCTCAGGTGTCATTCTGACAACGTTTTTCTTCAGGAGCTTCTCCTTTCTGTATTGAGCTTTCTTGATCTCTCTTGCCTTTTCAAAATTCCATTTCTCTTCAGTGATGAAATGGGTCAGCATGTGACTTTGACCAGAGGTCAGATGAAAATCAGGCATAGGGGTGTTAGGATCCTTGTGCCAGAGATCAATGTAATCGAGGATTTTCCTTGGATCCAAAAGCAGTGGCACAGATGTGCCTTTGGCTCTAGCGGCCTTCACCTGTCTGTCTCTGATGATTTCTGCAAGTTCATCATCAGAAGCTTCATCATCAGAAGGCACATGGAATGCAACCTGTTTCTTCTTTGGACTTGGCCGAGCACCTCGTCCAGCTGTTGCTTTGGTCTTCAATAGTGTGGGGCCTGATGAGGAAATTGGTGCAGCTGAGGAACTTGCTGAAACACCAGAGGCAATCGAGAAACCAGCAGTCCTTTGACATGTAGCCAGATGCACAGGAGCTGAGGACTTTGAAGGAGCTGTTGAGGACTTTGGTGGAGCAGTAGCAGTGTGAGGAATTTGCCGTGAGGGCATTGCTGAGGAACTTGGCCGTGAGGGCGCTGTTGGTGAAGCACTTGGCTTACGAGCAGGCTTGTTTGGCATGGATTTCCTCGGTTTGACCGAGGCCTCAGTAGCAGTAGCAGTGGCAGAATCCTCATTGAATTTCTTCACTGCCTCCTTGGCTTGTCTTGCCAATTTAGCTTGGCGCTTAGCCCATTCTTCAGGAAAGTCCTCACCATGTTTGATGCTTGTGGGGTCAGCTACTTGGCCAGGTGCCAATGGAGCTCTTGGGCATGGAGGATTGAGGGCGAATTTCCTCATGTAATTTGGAGTCACATATCTGTATTCCCTCCATTCCCTTGTCCATCTCCGTTCAATCCTCTGAATGCGCACCTTGCGCTGATTTTTATTTTCTTTGCCAAATTTTGCTTCATCAAGTGTGCAATAGTCAGCATAAATTTTCTCAGGGATTTCAAACGCAGTCATAACCTCAGGTTTCTTTCCTCCTTTCTGCGGCTTCTTACCGTCTGCCATATTCTTCAGTTGAGGAATTTGAACAATCAAATTCTCTGAAGAAGTATGCAGTTTTTCTTCGAGGAACACTACAAATGAGTTAAGTTAATGAGAACCTAGTGATTCAGCAGCAGACATGAGTACCTGTGAACAGAGTACAGGTGCGAGGAATTCGGAGAGGTCATATGCATTCTCAGAAGGTTTTTCGAAAAGAACAAGTTTTGAGGAATTTGACCAGATGAACCTTGAGGAATTTCACTAAGCGTTCTTGTCTTAGGTTCCAGAGTTGTACAGATCGAAGATCCACTCAATTAGGGAATCTTAAAGAAAATGATTGCTTAGAGAAACAGTTCAAGATCATATGATGTGTGAGGTGTTCATATGTGTGAAGATTTGAAGAATAAACACCTTTGAATATTTTCAGGAAAGTTTGAGAATCGAAGTGAGTAATAAAAGTAACTTTTAATTACCCGAAGTGAAGAACACGACGAACTAAGAAGAACATATGTGAAGTTCGTCAGGTTAGATCTCCCACGCCGTAACTTGGCAGAGGAAGACAGCTACGGCGGTGGTGGAGTGAAGATTTCCGCGGTCGGCGTGAGTACGACGGCGACGAGGTCAAGGCAGCGAAGCTCTTCCTCACCGGCGACGATGGAGTAGCGGCGACGCTAGGGTTTGAGGAGCTCGAGTGAGAGAGTAGCGATCGAGCGGAGTAAATGAAGTGAGGAAGGGGAGAGGGGTATTTATAAACACAATGAAAAACTGTTCGCCCGAAGATTTGGGACGAACGTGCCCCTGCCCTTTCTCCTTCTCGTGACATGTGTCACCCACGTACTGTGTAGTTGAGATCGTGTACGATCGTGGGTGAATAGAATAATGCGTTGTGGGATGCGGAACGGTTTGAGCGGCAAAACCGAAAATTTGGATAAGATTTGTTTTAAAGTTTCGTTCGCAATTTCTTCAGCTGACAAGGACACAGTGAAGATTTTGAACGAGTTTCAAATAGAACGCACATGAAGAATTTGTGAATAGATTGGGTTGAGTATAGCATAGAGGGGGAAGGGTCCGATCACATTCACTTAGCAGAAAATGCAACTTGAAGAAATAGCTATAAGTGAATGCTGTAGAGGACATAAACTCATATATATATATATATATATATATATATATATATATATATATATATATATATATATAGCCAATGAAGAAAAACGAAGGAAACAGTGAAGATTTTGAAAAGTTGAAGAATTTGAAAAACTGAAGAATTTCAAAACCGAGGAAAAACTCAAATTGAAGATTTTCAACTTTTTGTGGTGGCGTGACCCATCGTATAAGAATGATGATTTCAGACACCTCGTACAATTGTCGTAGGGTTCTGAGAATCAAATTCTTCATTAATTTCTTCACACGTAGAGTGTTATTCTTCATTGATTGAAGAAAAACGTTTCTTCATGTGTTGCACATCTAGGTCATCAATTTTGCATAAGTGTCAGAGTGTGTGTCCTTTTCAAAGAACATTCGAAGATTCTAAGATATTTAGCTCACACCGCAACTTGCTAAATCTCTTCTCATCCAAGGGCTTAGTGAAGATATAAGCTAGCTGTTCTTCAGTCTTCACGTGCTCGATGGAGATGTCGCCCTTCAACCCATGATCACGAAGAAAATGATGATGAATCTGAATGTGCTTTGTCTTCGAGTGCTGAACTGGGTTGTGAGCAATCTTGATGGCACTCTCATTGTCGCAGAGGAGAGGCACATTCTTCACGTTGACGCCATAGTCCTTGAGTGTTTGCTTCATCCAAAGTAGTTGAGCACAGCAAGAGCTAGCAACAATGTATTCAGCTTCCGCAGTGGACAGTGATACGCAGTTCTGTTTCTTCGAGGACCAACAGACCAAAGATCGTCCGAGGAAATGACAAGTGCCAGAAGTTGACTTGCGGTCCATACGATCACCAGCATAGTCAGAGTCAGAATATCCAATGAGATGAAAAGCAGAGCCCTTGGGGTACCATAATCCTAGTGTTGGTGTGTGAGCTAGATATCGAAGAATATGCTTCACAGCCTTATGGTGTGATTCCTTCGGTGCAGCTTGAAATCGGGCACACATGCAAACACTAAGCATTATATCTGGCCTAGATGCACATAAGTACAATAAAGAACCAATCATGGAGCGGTATACCTTGTGATCAAAGTCAATACCATTTTCATCAGTGCATAGATGGCCATTTGTGGGCATAGGAATTTTGACGCCTTTGCAATCTTGCATGCCGAATTTCCTCAGTACATCTTTAAGGTATTTCTCCTGAGATATGAATATGCCATTGCGTTGTTGACGAATTTGAAGACCTAAGAAGAATTTCAAATCTCCCATAATAGACATTTGATATTCTTCACTCATCATATAGGCAAATTCATCACTAACGTTGGTCAGTACAACCAAAGATAATATCATCAACATATATTTGGCACACAAATAGTTCACCATCATAAGATTTAGTAAAGAGAGTAGGGTCGAGTGAACCGGGTGTGAAGCCATTCTTCACGAAGAATTCCTTCAATATCATACCACGCCCGAGGGGCTTGCTTGAGGCCATAGAGGGCCTTATTAAGTCTGAAGACTTTGTCAGGATTCTTTGGATCTTCAAAACCTGGGGGTTGAGCAACATATACTTCTTCCTCAAGCTTACCATTGAGGAATGCACTTTTCACATCCATTTGATATAAGATGATATCATGATGGTTAGCATAAGCAAGTAATATGCGAATAGCCTCAAGTCTAGCAACAGGTGCAAAAGTTTCATAGAAATCAATTCCTTCAACCTGTGTGTAGCCTTGAGATACCAGTCGTGCCTTATTCCTCACCACAAGGCCATTTTCATCTTGCTTGTTGCGGTAGATCCACTTTGTGCCAATGATATTATGCTTGCGAGGATCTGGACGTTTGACCAGTTCCCAGAGATTGTTGAGCTCGAACTGATGTAATTCTTCTTGCATAGCCTGAATCCACTCCGGCTCCAAAAATGCTTCATCTACCTTAGTGGGCTCTGTGATAGAGACAAAAGCATAGTGCCCACAAAAGTTAGATAAATGTGAAGCTTTTGAGCGTGTGAGAGGACCTGGTGCCCTAATGTCATCGATGATCTTCTCCACTTGCACTTCTTTTGCAACGCGAGGATGAGCTAGTTGTCGCTGAGGAGTTTGATCAGCATTTTCTTCAGCACCATTTTCCTCAGCATTTTCTTCAGGTGCATCAGCTCGATGTTCTTCATGAACTGGAATGAATTATTCAGCAGATTATTCAGTAGGAATGACATCCTCAGTTGCCTTGAACTCGATAGAATCCTCAGGTGCTGGTTCATCTAACACAGAAGGTAGGTGCTCTCTTTGCGAGCCATTAGTTTCATCGAACCGCACATCTACAGTGTCAACAATCTTGTGAAGAACAATGTTGAAGACTCTGTAGGTGTGCGAGTCCTTTCCGTAACCAAGCATAAAACCTTCATGTGCTTTCGGTGCAAATTTAGAATTGTGGTGAGGATCTCTAATCCAACATTTAGCACCGAAGACTTTGAAATAACTCACATTGGGTTTCTTGTCAGTGAGGAGTTCATAGGCCGTCTTCTTGAAGAATTTGTGAAGATATACTCTATTGATGATGTGGCACGCAGTATCAATTGCATCAATCCAAAAACGATGAGGTGTTTTGTATTCATCAAGCATAGTGCGAGCCATCTCAACAAGAGTTCTGTTCTTGCGCTCCACGACGCCATTTTGCTAAGGAGTATCGGGAGCAGATAACTCATGAGTAATACCAAGTTCATCAACATAGTCATCAAGACCAGAATTCTTGAACTCAGTTCCATTGTCACTTCTGATGTGCTTGATCTTCACACCAAAGTTGGTTGAAGCCCTCGAGGAAAAACGTTTGAAGACTTCCTGCACTTCATGTTTGTAAGTAACAATGTGTACCCATGTATATCGAGAGTAATCATCAACAATGACAAAACCATATAGAGATGCATCATTAGTGACTGCTGAGTAATGATTAGGTTCGAAGAGGTCCATGTGAAGCAATTCGAAAGGACGAGTAGTGGTCATGATAGACTTCGCTGGATGCTTGGCCTTGGTCATTTTTCCAGCTTCACAGGCTCCGCATAAGTGATCCTTCAGGAATTTGACATTCTCAATGCCATTGACATGCTTCTTCTTCGCAAGCGTGTGCAAATTCCTCATGCCTGCGTGACCAAGTCATCGATGCCATAGCCAACCTTCTGAAGCTTTTGCAAGTAGACACACGGCTGGTTGTGGTCCTGTAGAGAAATCAACAATATACAAATCTCCTCTCCTAAAGCCTTCGAAGACTTTGGAATTGTCAGCTTCCATAATCACAACACAGCGATACTTGCCAAAGACAACAACCATATAAAGATCACAAAGCATTGAGACTGACATGAGGTTGTATCCTAAGGACTCAACAAGCATGACTTTTTCCATGTGTTTATCCTTAGAGATCGCAACCTTACCAAGACCCAATACCTGACTTTTGCCTTTGTCAGCAAAGATGATATGCTTCAGATGTGACGGTGATAAGGGAGCATCCATCAATAGATTCTTGTCACCAGTCATGTGATTTGTACATCCACTATCGAGGACCCACTCTGTGGCTTTGGGTTGATCATCCTGCAGATGAATTAGTGTAACTTACAATCTCATATGCTTCATCAGTGAAGAATATGATATCAAGTTCATCATGAATTTCATCAAGAAGTAAACAGATATAGCAGTAGGAGGACGTGTGAAATGAAAGTTTATTTCATCATGATTCGCCTGCGTCCTTTCAGGCAATTTTGTCAGGTCCCCAGTAAATTCTTCAGACATTAAGGCACGTCTGGAGACCTGACCCTGCAGAAGAGATTAGTTCTTTTTCTTCACCACCCACATCTGAAGGGGTGGCAAAGAGTTCATCACTCTGCGAGCACCATACGAGAATGGTGGCATAGAAGCCAAACCATTTCGTTTCACATAAGAGGGGTTAGGGTAAGCATATGAATAAGCAGAGAAATTCTTCGAGGACTTATGAACATAATGGTTTGAAGAATAATGCACATATTCATAGCCCTTAGCTCTACCCTGTGAAACAGAGTTGTTAGCACGATGATAATCATATGAGGACTTTGATCCATTTGAGGAATTTGATCCATATGAAGAATTTGATCTGGGGTTCCTGTTCTTCACTGGTGGTGTCATGAGGACATTCACCTGAAGACTTTCAAGGCACTTCTTGGGAACCCAGATTTTCTTCATAGGAGAGCCGTTCCTGCAGTTAGTGCCAACATATCTAGCAAATACTTCACCATTCTGATTTTTGAATAGTTTATAGTTGGAGTCAAATGACTCATCAGAAGGATGGGGAGATTCACATGTAAAGCCAGATAAGTTAGATGGATCAACTGGAGGTCCCTTTGCAGCAACCCATGAGGTTTTGGGGTACTGCTCAGGCTTCCAATATGTTCCATCAGCATTAAGTTTCCTCTTAAAGGCGATACCCTCTTTCCTAGGGTTTCTGTTGAGGATCTGCTTTTTAAGCACATCACAAAGAGTCTGATGCCCTTTGAGGCTTTTGTACATGCCTATCATGTACAATTCCTTCAGCCCTGCATCGTCAGTGATACTAGCAATGTCCTCAGATGAGGAATTAGTGATAGCAGAGGCAGGTGAAGAATTTGTAACAGTTGAAGCATTTGAACATTCAGGTGAAGAATCAGCAGATTCACGTTCAATGCACTTTAAGCATGGAGGAACAAATTCTTCCTGAGAAGCGCTGATTTGTTGAGCTAGTAATGAATCGCGCTCCTTCTGAAGATCTTCATAACTCACTCTTAGCTTCTCAAGATCTTACTTTCTTTGAAGAAATTCATAAGAAAGTTTCTCATGATCAGATAAGAGAGTGTTATGATGACTTTGAAGGTTATCAAACCTAGACTGAAGTCTCTGAAGATTTTCAGTCAGGGCTTTAGTGCGATTCATTTCTTCACCCAACATATCATCACTTTTGTCTAGCATGTTTTGAACTTGTTCCAAAGCCGTTTGTTGTTTAGTGGCATTGCAAACAAGTTTGGTATAACTAGATTCAATATCATCATCAGATCCATCATCATCAGATTCATCGTCACAAAACTCGGATGAGGAGCATTCGGTTACCTCGTCACCCTTTGCCATGAGACATGATGCAGAAGATGATGATTCTGGCTCGAAAGTGATCGTTTTGAGAGATTCCTTGAAGTCCTCAAACCAGGGATCATGACGGGTTCGATGACCTTCATAGACATCAGAGATTTGGTCCCAGATAAGCTTCGCATTGCAAAGATGCATAATGCGCCTGAATTCATCTCTGGATAGGCAGGAACAAATGATATCCTTCGCCAAGATGTCAAGTCGAGTGTACTTGCGAATATCATCAGCGTCTGCCATCTTGCATAGATCAGTAAGACCAATCTCAGTGACGGGCCACAGCTCGCTGTTCATTGCCATGAGGCGCTTCCTCATCATGGCCTTCCACTTGGGATAATCATGACCGTCAAAGATAGGGCATGTCACTTTCTTCATACCTGTAGTCGACATAACTAAAACTCCAGGCGGTTAAACCAAAATCACACAGAACAAGGAGTACCTTGCTCTGATACCAATTGAAAGTGCGTTATATCGACTAGAGGGGGGGTGAATAGGCGATTTTTATGAATTCTTCACTCAGGAATTTGCCGGTGAGGAAATTCCTTAGCGAAGAACTATTAGCAGCGGAATAAGTACTCAGAAGTAAGCATAACAAAATACAAGCATGGTCATCATGATGAAATGAAGACTAGCACATAGTACAGAAAGCGTAATCACAGGATAACACAAGATGAAGACAAACAGACTGAAGAAATTGAAATGAGGAAATTGAGAAAGTCTTCAGTCAAAGTCTTCAAACACAGATATGAACAAACACTCAACACAGTAATGAGGAAATGAAAGGGTTGAGGAGATAGAACCAGTTAGGTTGGTGAAGACAATGATTTGGTAGACCAGTTCCAACTGCTGTCTCAGTTGTACGTCTGGTTGGAGCGGCTGAGTATTTAAACTCGAGGACACACAGTCTCGGACACCCAGTCGCTAAGCACGCAGCTCAGGACACCCAGTCCCCACCGTATTCTCCTTGAACTAAGGTCACACAGACCTCGTCCAATCACCCGTGGTAAGTCTTCAGGCGACTTCCAAACCTTCACAGACTTGGTCACTCGGCGATCCACAATTCCTCTTGGATGCTCTAGACCATGACGCCTAACCGTCTGGAAGAAGCACAGTCTTCAAAGGTAACAAGCGTCGGATCCACGCAGGATCAATTTCTTCAGTGATGCTCAATCACTTTGGGTTTGTAGGGGTTTGGTTTTGGGTTTTCCTCACTCGATGATTTTCGCTCAAAGTCCTCAGAGGATGGGTTGCTCTCAAATCACAAGTGTCAAGTTCTCTCGGAGCAGCCAACCAGCTAGTGGTTGTAGGGGGCGGCTATTTATAGCCTAGGGAGCAGCCCGACATGATAAGACATAAACGCCCTTCAATGATATGACCGTTAGGTGGATAAGATATTTTGGGACAGCTGGCGCGCAGCACAACAACGGTCGGAAATTTGACTCTCAAATTCCTCAGGGCTATCATGTTCCTCACTGTGTAGGTAATTCGCACTGGCGAATTCCTAACTCCTCAGTCAAAACAAATTCATCAGCGACCAGAAGAACTTCGTCTCTGTCACTGAAGAAAGTGACTGAACTGTATGAGATTTCCAAAGGCTTCACTCGAAGGGATTGGTAGGTGTAGGATTTTGAGTTGAGCATCACATGGAAATTTTTCCTTAGTATTTCCTCGACCCCCTTTAATAGTATGGTGTTTCCTATGACTCAAGAAAGAGAAAATGAAACTACGAAAACAAAAGTCTTCACGCTGCATGTTCCACAAATGAATACCAAGTCTTCAAGGTCACACCAATTTCTTCACTTTCAAAGTCTTCAGAATGTCTTCAGAATATCAAAGTCTTCAGTTGAAGAACTTCATTTTTAGGGGTCGACTTTCTCTGTAAATATCAAACTCCTCATAGACTTATAGACCTGTGTACACTCACAAACGCATTAGTCCCTTAACCTATAAGTCTTCGATACACCAAAATCACTAAGGGGCACTAGATGCACTTACAACCCCAGATTCCGAACATACTGACATCATCGGGGGCTCTGCCACCGAAATAACACCATCGACCCATCTTATTATTGCAGTAATTGCCCCATGGACCGAACCCTTCTTGACCTACCTTAATAGGCGAGAACTCCCAGAGGATCAAAATAAGGCACGTTGCATTGTCCGACGCTCGAAAGCCTACAAGGTCCACAAAGGAGAACTCTACAAGAAAAGCGCTACCAGAGTACTTCAAAGATGTATCTCCGAGGAAGAGGGGCGGCAGCTCTTGGCTGAAATTCATGTCGGTCTCGGTGGACACCATGCCGCAGCTCGGGCCCTTGTAAGCAAGGCCCTCTGTACATGATTTTATTGGCTGACAGCCCAAGCAGATGCACAGGACCTTGTCCAACATTGCGTTGGATGCCAGCTTTTCGCCAACCCAAGCCATATACCACCCACCGCTCTACAAACAATCCCCATTACTTGGCCTTTTGCTGTCTGGGGGCTTGATATGGTCGGACCCCTTAAGGGAGGAATCCATAAGAAAAAATACTTGTTGGTCATGGTCGATAAATCACTAAGTGGATAGAGGCCAAACCAGTTCAAAAGGCCGAATCCAGACCAGTGATAGACTTCATATCCGGTGTTGTGCACCGTTACGGTGTTCCTCACAACATCATCACCGATAATGGCTCCAATTTCACAGCCGAATAGGTGAAAACCTGGTGCGGTAATCTGGGCATTAAGCTCGATTATGCCTCCGTCTATGACCCTCAAACAAACGGTCAGGTCGAGCGAGCCAAAGGTCTTATTATGAGCGGCATTAAGACCAGATTAGTGCAGTCTTTGAAAGAATCAGACACACACTGGGTTGAGGAGCTCGAATCCGTACTCCGGGGGCTGCGGACAACGCCGAATTGTAATACCGGATACACACGCTTCTTCATGGTGTACGATGCAGAGGCTGTGTTGCCCTGCGATATTATTCATGACTCACCTCGAGTCAGCATGTACGAAGAGAGAGAGAGAGAGGCGGAGCTTGATCGGCAGGACAGTTTAGATGCCCTGGAAGAGGAGCACGACGTTGCAAAATCCCGTTCCGCATTTTACTAACAACAGGCTCGCAGATAACAAAAGCAGAGAAGTACGGGCCAAGACGTATAATATTGGCAAACTCGTTGTACGTCTACCGGAGAAAAAAAGGACAAACTCAAGACCATGTGGGAGGGTCCCTTCATCATCGACAAAGTTCTTACCAGAGGAGCGTACGCCTGTGTGATGCATCAGATAACCGCCTCGAGCCGAACCCATGGAACGCGGGCAGACTCCGAAGATTCTACGCCTAGCACCGAACTCTTTGTTCGTCTCCTTCCCTTTTTTCCTTTCTATTATTTATTTTTTAGTTCTCTTTCCACTTTTTCTTTTATAGATTTAAAGATTTCGTGTGGCTAGACCGCACACTCACGACGCACTCATCTTTAAGCATGTACATCCATCTTACCTAGGGGCTTCTTGTACATAAGCTTATTGTAATTATTTTCTGAGCATCAAGCTCACTGCATATGTGTCTTTTCTCAATATGTACCTTTTCTCCGCCATTATATGCATCGATATGACTTAAGTTTTTGCCAAGCTGGGTTGCCTGGCTCCTATGCTTATGCCCTACGTTCCCGTTAGTTCGGCTAGGGCATAAAGGGAGCACCTCTGTGATTGTTACTCCCGGGTCATCCAGATGTGTACCTCGGACTAGGTGAAGCCGAAAGCTAGCATTCTTAAGGGAATATTCAGTCAATGGACTAAAGATGTCTTTTACTCATTACACTATGAACCCCCAGATGTTACATATACTGCGACTTTTCAATCACAGTTCGGACATGGGCGTGAATGCATGCGTACCCAGGAAAGTAACCCTTAACAGAACTATTCTCTCTAGAAGATGTTTCTTACTATCGCAATGTAATATAACATAGCTAGTTGGATACTTGTCTGTTCAAGCAACTATGACCCCTATGCCTGGTTTCCACGTGTACCCCGGTTTATATTACCAAGCTGGTATTCGGAAACACTTCGGACCGTTGGGTCCAGAGGCCGAAGAGAAAAGGTCCGCCATGACAAATGTTTTACAATCCGACTAGGGACAAACTTCTCCATTGAAGTACATAGTAACTTGGACTAAAAAACTTCCTCTTTTACGCCATCCAACAGGTTGTCTAGCTTACAATCCTACTGAGAATATTTTGCGGCTAATTTATTTGGTCATATACCAGACTAACTGGAATTTCTTTCCCATCTGACCCTAAAGGTCCGAACCGGGCCATATGATTCGGATCAAGCTTGGTATACCTTGTTTTCACCATGGCCCAGGCTTCTCGTGCACCTTCTCGGCAGGCCGATATCTTCCATAATCGGAAACGCCGCCTCGCTCCCTTAAATAGCTGTACAAGCCCCTCCATACTTCCTGGTGGGGAGGCGGATGGCCATAAGGCCTTGGCAACACTCCGCATTGCCTGCCGAGCTTGCTCGTGTAGTTGTGACAGCTCTTGTAGCAGATTGCCTGAGGATCCGGACATCTCCTCTTTAGGATGGCCAGTCAGCATACCTACAGACATAACTCTGTCAGTTCCTTTCCTCGCTGAATTATGCAGAGGTAAATTTGAACAGATACTAAATATGCCGCCTCGTAGCCAGTTATTTTCCTTCACGGAGTCAGCCAGCTGGGCCCGAACATCTTTCAATTCTTAGCCCAGCTAAGTATTGGAATCCTGGAGTTTGTTTTTCTCCTCCCTGACCCGTGTAAGTATACGATCGCCAGCAGCGAGCTGCCTTTCGGTCTTTTGTGCGCCCGCTTGCACGACTTTTGGTACCTCTCCTGGATTATCTGATTATACAATCATCAGATATGTAACTATGTTAGCACTACTGGTATATATAATTATGTTTTTTCTTGATAGAGGGCCAAATTACCAGTTGAGGCCTTCTTGGATTCCTCCACTTCGGCAATTGCCGCAGCAAGCTGGGTCGAACATTGTTCTAGCTCTTGAGACAACAGATTGTTCTTCTCTCTGAGAACCTGGTTACACAATGATGCTTAAATTAGTTGTACCAAATGCTTCAAGTCTCGGGGGCTACTGGTATATATAATTACTAGATTTGAACTAATGTGTACTTACCTACACATCTTTCAAATATTAATCAGTGGGTCTTGTAAGCCCATCTCGAGCAGCTCGGATGTATGCATCAGTTGAGCAGAAGGCATTGAGTGCCTCATTTGAAAATCCGTGGTCTCGAAGAGTTGCCCGCCGGCGCCCATAATTCATGGCACTTTCCACTTCAGAGTTTGTAAAGGATACAACATCTGAATTCTCTGCTGGGGACAATTCGGCGTCACTCCCGCGCCATCCTCTATCCTAAAGGCAGGATCTGGAATCTGGCTGGTGGAGGCACGACTTGCAGGATCCCTGGACTTAGTCCGGCGGATGTTTTTTCCTGATGAGACACCACGAACAGTGTCACACTTCAATATGACAGGCAAGGAACATGTTTTAAAAAACCATACCTCTTTGAAAAAGGCTCAGTAGTATTTGCCTTCCTCTTTGAAGGCCTGCCCGGCGTGGGCGCCGCTCTCTTGTGAGTCGCATCAGGTGCAGCACGGCGCGCGGAGCGCCTCCCATTTAGAGCACGAGACAGTGCGGTGGGTGAGGCATAATGAGAGAGTTCTTCTTGAAGAAATGACTCATGGTTACTTACATGTGAGGCAGGAAGAAGACCAGGATAGATGGCGATAATAGCCACTTCCGTGCCGTCATGGCTCGCCTGGTAAAACACCCCGTACTTGAGCTGCTCAAATATATCTTGATCCTCTTTGAATCTGGGCTCGAGGTCCCGGTTATGGTCCTCTAGCTGTGGGGCAGGGTTCTTAAGCTCCTTGGGGATTTTTCGCCATTCCTGTTACAAATGGACAGATTAATGTCCATGGGAACCAACTTTGGGAGCAGAATGAGAAGGGTAATGAGATTAGAACTCACCCAGCTAGGAGGGTTGTACATGGAAAATCCATCCCCACGGTTAATACGAATAAATTCCTCTTTCTCCCCCTTGTATAATTCGGAGAGTATTTTGGTCAGAGCGGCGGAAGTGTCCGGGCCCTTCCGACCGCAGCGGGAGGCATCATCTTCCCCATTGTAGTGCCACATGGGAAACCTTCTATATTGAAGCGGTTGAACCCCTCGCGCTATGGAAGTCGCCATTACCTCGACTATGGATAGACCGGACAGAGTGAGCGTCTTTATCTTGCTCATCAATTGATGGACTTCCGCACTATCTTCCTCCTTGAGGCTTGCTACGTCATGAGCTTGCGTTGGTTCTCCTTGAAGAGGAAAGGGTGATGCAGCAATAGTAGCGTAATTATTTCCCTCAGTTTTTGAGAACCAAGGTATCAATCTAGTAGGAGGCTCCTCAAAAGTCCCACGCACCTACACAAACAAACAAAGAACTCACAACCAACGTAATAAAGGGGTTGTCAATCCCTTCACGGCCACTTGCCAAAGTGAGATATGATAAAGATAGTATGATAAGATAAATATATTTTTGGTATTTTATATTATAGACGCAAAAAGTAAAGATGCAAATAAAAGTAGATTCAAAGCAAATATGATAAAAGATAGACCCGTGGGCCATAGGATTCACTAGAGGCTAATCTCAAGATAGCATAAATATTACGGTGGGTGAACAAATTACTGTCGAGCAATTGATAGAAAAGCGAATAATTATGAGATTATCTAGGCATGATCATGTATATATGCATCACGTCCGCAACAAGTAGACCGACTCCTGCCTGCATCTACTACTATTACTCCACACATCGACAGACTCTTGCCTGCATCTAGAGTATTAAGTTCATAAAGAACAGAGTAACACATTAAGAAAGATGACATGATGTAGAGGGATAAACTCATGCAATATGATATAAACCCCATCTTTTTATCCTCGATGGCAACAATACAATACGTCCCTTGCAACCCTTTCTGTCACTGGGTAAAGACACGCAAGATTGAACCCAAAGCTAAGCACTTCTCCTATGGCAAGAAAGATCAATCTAGTAGGCCAAACCAAAACTGATAATTCGAAGATACTTGCAAAGAACTCAATCATACATAAAAGAAATCAGAGGAGATTCAAATATTTCTCATAGGTAAACTTGATCATAAACCCACAATTCATCGGATCTCGACAAACACACCGCAAAAAGAGTTTACATCGAATAGATCTCCACAAGAGAGGGGGAGAACATTGTATTGAGATCCAAAAAGAGAGAAGAAGCCATCTAGCTAATAAATATGGACCCGAAGGTCTGGGGTAAACTACTCACAACTCATCGGAGGGGCTATGGTGTTGATGTAGAAGCCCTCCATGGTCGATTCCCCGTCTGGCGAAGCACCGACGAAGGTTCCAAGATGGGATCTCACGGATACAGAAGGTTACAGTGGTGGAAATTGTGTTTCGGTGGCTCCCTGGATGTTTTCGGGGTACGTAGGCTTATATAGGAGGAAGAAGTACGTCGGTGGCCACTCGAGGGGCCCAGGAGACAAGGGCGCGCCCAGGAGGGGTGGGCGCGCCCTCCTATCTCCTGGCCGCCTCGTTTTTTGCTTGACTTGCACTCCAAGTTCTCCGGATCTCGTTCATTCCAAAAATCACACTCCCGAAGGTTTCATTCCGTTTGGACGCCGTTTGATATTCCTTTTCTTCGAAATACTGAAATAGGCAAAAAAATAGCAATACGGGCTGGGCCTCCGGTTAGTAGGTTAGTCCCAAAAATGATATAAATGTGTAAAATAAAGCCCATAAACATCCAAAAGGGGTAATATAATAGCATGGAACAATCAAAAATTATAGATACGTTGGAGACGTATCAAGCATCCCCAAGCTTAATTCCTGCTCGTCCTCGAGTAGGTAAATGATAAAAACAGAATTTTTGATGTGGAATGCTACCTAGAATAATTCGCAATGTAATTTTCTTTATTGTGGCATGAATGTTCAGATCCAAATGATTCAAGATAAAAGCTTATAAAACATAAAAATAATAATGCTTCAAAGCATACTAACAAATAATCATGTCCTATCAAAATAGCATAGCCAAAGAAAGCTTATCCCTACAAAATCATATAGTTAGGCCATGCTTCATTTTCATTACACAAAATACTCCCATCATGCACAACCCCGATGATGAGCCGAGCAATTGTTTCATACTTTTTAACGCGCTTCAGCTTTTTTAAACTCTTACACAATACATGAGCGTAAGCCATGGACATAGCACTAAGGTGGTAAAAGATGGTTGTTGTGGGGACAAAAAGAGGGAGAAGATAGTATCACATCAACTAGGCGTATCAACGGGCTATGGAGATGCCCATCAATAGATATCAATGTGAGTGAGTAGGGATTGCCATGCAATGGATGCACTAGAGCTATAAATATATGAAAGCTCAACAAAAAGAACTAAGTGGGTGTGCATCCAACTCACTTGCTCACGAAGACCTAGGCCATTTTGAGGAAGCCCATCAGTGGAATATACAAGTCAAGTTCTATAATTAAAAATTCCCACTTAGTAAATGAAAGTGACAACATAGGAGACTCTCTATCATGAAGATCATGGTGCTACTTTGAAGCACAAGTGTGGAAAAAGAGATAGTACCATTGTCCCTTCTCTCTTTTTCTCTCATTTTTTTCTTTCTTTCTTTTTTCTTTTTCTCCTTTTTTTCTTTGGCCTCTTTTTTTTTCTTTGGCCTTTCTCTCTTTTTTTTGTAAAGTTCGAAGTCTCATCCCAACTTGTGGGGGAATCATAGTCTTCATCATCCTTTCCTCACCGAGACAATGCTCTAAGAATGAAGATCATCACACTTTTATGGATTTACAACTCAAAGCTAGAACAAAATATGACACTATATGAATGCCTCCGGCGGTGTACTGGGATATGCAATGAATCAAGAGCGACATGTATGAAAATTATGAAGGTGGCCTTGCCACAAATACGATGTCAACTACATGATCATGCAAAGGGCAATATGACAATGATGAAATGTGTCATAATAAACTGAACGGTGGAAAGTTGCATGGCAATATATCTCGGAATGGCTATGGAAATGCCATAATAGGTAGGTATGGTGGCTGTTTTGAGGAAGGTAAATAGTGGGTTCATGATACCGGCGAAAGTTGCGCGGCATAATAGAGGCTAGCAAAGTGGAAGGATGAGTGTGCGTATATCCATGGACTCACATTAGTCATAAAGAACTCATATACTTATTGCAAAAGTCTACTTAGACCTCGAAGCAAAGTACTACTACGCATTCCCCTAGAGGGATAGATTGGTAGGAAAAGACCATCGTTCATCCCCGACTGCCACTCATAAGGAAGACAATCAAAAGAGCACCCCATGCAACAAATATGTCACATAACTTTTACCATACGTGCATTCTACGGGACTTTCCAACTTCAACAAAAGTATTTCTCAATTTTATAATTATCCACCAGCATGACCCTAACATTACTACCTTTATATCTCTAAAAAATTATCAAGCAACAAATTGATCATAGCATCCAATTCACTTTCTATGATAGTTTTTATTATATCCAACTTGGATGCTCACCATTCTAGGACCAAATTTGTAACCATAGCAAATATCATGCTGTTCTAGAAGACTCTCAAAATAATATAAGTGAAGCATGAGAGAATAGCAATCTCTTCAAAATTAATCCACCGCCATGCTCTTAAAGATATAAGTGAAGCACTAGAGCAAAAACTATCAAGCTCAAAAGATATAAGTGAAGCACATAGAATATTCTAGCAAATTATAATCAAGTGGGCTTATCCAAAAAGGTGTGTACAGAAAGGATGATTGTGGTAAACTAAAAATCAAATACTAATATAATACATGACGCTCCAAGAAAAACACATATTATGTGGCGAATAAAAATACAGCTCCAACTAAAGTTACCAATGAACAAAGACGAAAGAGGGGATGCCTTCCCGGGGCATCCCCAAGCTTAGGCTTTTGGCTATTCTTGAAAATCTTGGGGTTCCTTGGTCATCCTCAAACTTAGTCTCTTGCCACTCCTTATTCCATAGTCCATAAAAGCTTTACCCAAAACATGAAAACTTCACAACACAAAACTCAAGAGGAAATCTTATAAGCTCCGTTAGTGAAAGAAAACAAAACCACCACATAAAGTACTGTAATGAAATCATTCTTTATTTATTTTGGTGTTAAACCTACTGTATTTCAACTTCTCTATGGTTCATACCCTTGCATACTATCAATAGATGCATCAAAATAAGCAAACAACACACGAAAAACACAATCTATCAAAAACAGAACAGTCTGTAGCAATCTCTAACTAACGCAAATTTCTTGAACTCTAAAAATCCTAACCAAATAGTACGTACTGGAAAATTTGTTTATTGATCAGCAGAAAAAAGAATAAATGCAAAATCACGTTTCTGTGATTTATTGAATTTTTTCTTGTGAGCGCAAAGTTTCTATTTTTCAGCAGAATCAAATCACCTATCATCATAGGTTATCCTATAGGTTCTACTTGGCACAAACACTAATTAAAAGATAAAAACACATCTAAACAGAAAGTAAATGCAAAATTTATTACTAAACAGGAACAAAAACAAAAAACACAAATAAAATTGGGTTGCCTCCCAACTAGCGCTATCGTTTAACGCCCTTAGCTAGGCATAAAAGCGAAGATAGATCTAAGTAGTGCCATCTTTGGCACTTGATTTATACGTAGCTCGCATGATAGATTCATAAGGTAATTTGACTTTCTTTCTTCGAAAGTGCCCCATGCCTTTCTTTAATGGAAATTGGAATCTAATATTCCCTTCCTTCATATCAATAATCGCACCAATCGTTCTAAGGAAAGGTCTACCATGAATAATAGGGCAAGAAAGATTGCAATCTATATCAAGAACGATAAAATCTACGGGAACCAAATTTCTATTTGCAACAATGAGAACATCATTGATCCTTCCCATTGTCTTTTTAATGGTGGAATCCGCAAGGTGCAAATTTAAAAAGCAATCATCAAGATCATGGAAACCTAGAATATCACATAAAGTTTTCGGAATCGTGGAAACACTAGCACCCAAATCACACAAAGCAAAACACTCATGATTTTGCATTTTAATCTTTATAGTAAGTTCCCACTCATCATTAAGTTTTCTAGGTATAGAAACTTCCAAATTAAGTTTTTCATCATAAGATTGCATCAAGGCATCAACGATATGTGTGGTAAAAGCTTTATTTTGACTATAAGCATGAGGAGAATTTACAACGGATTGCAACAAGGAAATACAACCTTCTAAAGAACAATTATCATAATCAAATTCCTTGAAATCCGAGATAGTAGGTTCAATACTGTTAAAGTCATGACCTCTCAAATCACACTTTTACCAAATTTAGCATCAAGATCTAAAAACTCCGAATTATTGGGACGCCTTGTAAATAAAGTTGACTCATCTCCAGTCCCATTATTATCAAGATTTGTATTGCAAGACAAAGATCTAATAGGAGACACATCAATAACTTTAAGATCTTCGTCATTATTTTCATGGAAACTAGAAGAACACGCCTTTACAAAGCAATCTTTCTTAGCACGCAATCTAGCGGTTCTATCCTTGCACTCCTCAATGGAAATTCTCATTGCTTTGTGAAACTCATTGATATCATGCTTAGGAGGAGTAGATCTAAGTTTAAGAGAATCAACATCAAGCGAAAGTCTATCAACGTTCCTAGCCAAATCATCCACTTTGAGCAATTTTTCTTCAAGCAAGGCATTAAAATTCTTTTGAGAAATCATAAATTCTTTCACACTATTCTCAAAATCCGAGGGCATCTTATTAAAATTACCATAAGAATTATTGTAGGAATTTCCATAATTATTAGAGGAATTACTAGGGAAAGGTCTAGAATTAAAGTTTCCTCTATAAGCATTGTTACCGAAACTATTCCTACCAACAAAATTCACATCCATAGATTCATTATTATTCTCAATCAAAGTAGACAAAGGCATATCATTGGGATCAAGAGGAGTATTTCTAGTAGCAAACAACTTCATAAGTTCATCCATCTTTCCACTCAAAAAATGATTTCTTCTATGGCATGCACTTTTTTACTAGAAGATCTTTCGGTGTGCCATTGAGAATAATTCACTAGTAGAAAAAGGGTCAAATGTGAAGCACAATAGTGCCGGTTTGAATTTCAGCCGGCACTAATGTGTACATTAGTGCCGGTTCGTGGCAGCGATCAATAGCACCGGTTCGTGGCGAACCTTTAGTACCGGTTCATGCCACGAACCGGTACTAAAGAGGCTGTGTCAGCCTGCGGTCAGGCTATGGCACCACCATCACCATTTAGTGCCGGTTCGTACCACGAACCGGTACTAATGAGGTTATGGCAAGCTGTTTTTAGTCCCACCTCGCTCCCCTAACAAGCCTTTTACCACCTTAAATATGTTATTTCTCAAACTATCACAAGCACTTGGTCTTCATTGAACTCTATGTGTAGAATTTGTGGCCGCAATATGAGTCTTCATCGGTTTATAAAACGTTGATGACTCATATTGACAATTCAGATTGTACACACAAAGATCATAGATGATCAAAGTATTTTTGATGTTACAAGATCATATTTACAATTTAGACTGTAAAGAAATATAAGATCATGATCTAAATGCTCTTATATTTTTTGCGTTCAGTATGCACCAACTGCTAGGCGGGAGGAGCTGTTTAGTACCGGTTCGTGGTGAACCTTTAGCACCGGTTCATGCCACGAACTGGTACTAATGAGAAGAAGAAGAAGAAGAAGAAGAAGAAGAAGAAGAAGAAGAAGAAGAAGAAGAAGAAGAAGAAGAAGGAGAAGAAGAAGAAGAAGAAGAAGAAGAAGAAGAAGAAGAAGAAGAAGAAGAAGAAGAAGAAGAAGAAGAAGAAGAAGAAGAAGAAGAAGAAGAAGAAGAAGAAGAAGAAGAAGAAGAAGAAGAAGAGGAAGAAGAAGGAGAAGAAGGAGAAGAAGAAGAAG
>NC_057795.1:14536076-14543060 GCF_018294505.1 Triticum aestivum | reverse complement strand
CATACATACACACACACACACTACACACACACACTGACACACACAAACACACACACACACACACACACACTACATGTCGGGGATATACCCTGCGGTATAAACCGCCGGATGTATGACCCGGCTAGAGTTTGGCGATTCACTGGCAACCCACTTGGACATGGCGGTTTACGGTTTATTGGTAATCCGGCAGGCGGGTCAGAGGAGCGACAAGACCCGGTGGCCCAACGGGCGGTTTATGGAAGGCCGGATCATGCTATGGTGGGCCGGTTTAAGAGAAAAGGCGTGAGGAATATTTACTTTACAAGGAAGACCCGGACTTGTATCCGGTTTGTATTAGAAGGGAGACTAGTCCTAATCCTAATAGGACTCCACGTGTAACCCGCAAATTCAACATATATAAGGAGGGGCAGGGCTCCCCAAAGAGGGACAAGCTACAAGCAAGAAGAAACAATATCTAGGGCTAGACACAAAGAGGAGAGCCGGTTTACGGCGACTCTCTCGTGATGATAATGAGACCTAGCCTCAAACAGCATGTAGGGCTATTACCGGATGATGTTTCCCGGGGCCCGAAGCTGTCTAAATCCCTGTCTTGTGTTGCATCTCTCGATTCCGCTCAACCCCTCTCAAGCTACCACATAGATGCGTTGGCCTCGCGACTAAGTCCTCACACTAAGGACATCTGACGTGACAATTCCACGATAGTTGGCGCCCACCGTGGGGCCTGTGCACGGTGGTGATGAGTTCTTGAAGGGATCTTTTTTCTAAGGATCGAGAGTCACGGTTGACCGGATGAAGAAAAGCCGGCGAGAAAAATTTACATCGGCTCTGTGTGCAGTCATCAGAGATCAAATCAATTCTCATCTCAAAATCAAGGACAAAAGAAAATTATGTGACGATACTCGCACACGGCAGCTCCTGTTGGTTCAATTTTCTCCTCTGCGGCAGACAACGGGATCGTCTAAAGAAAAAAAACGATGGCCGGTACAAGCGCAACGGAGAACAGAAATCAGATCGGTTTGGGTCCGATTCAGATTGAGAAAGAAAAGAAAAAAGTACAACAGCGACATCCACGCACGAGGATCTAGGTGACCCAACATGCACGCAAGAGGCTGCATCCATGGCGTGACCAGATGACGAAAACTGCACAAGGATCGAAGCAAATTGCTAGTCGGGACCGGCTGCTATTTTATTCGGTGACCGGCCGCGATATGGAAATACTAGGGAATAGGACAAGAAGATTTTTCCAGAGTCCATCATGTGTGGCATTTGATGTCCAGCTTGACCCGCCGGTCTCCGACACAAACAGAGCGATCCTCCTTAAATTACTAGCGGAGTTTCTACAAAGACAGAGTGGGAAGATAAAAAAATGCATCGGCGTCAAGTTTGTCATGTGAAGACCGATCTAAGGCAAAAATTCGCTGCATTGCGGGTGGCCAGTCAAGGAAACACAGCCACGTTTTACCATCTGCGGACAAGCACCCAGGACCTGAATTACTGCTACTACTGGTACATGTCAGATCAGATCGGCGCAAAGTTCAAACCGCCGAAACCGACAGGATTTGATGGCTCTGTTGTCCGGTTCCGTGTGCGCCGTGGCACGAGTCTGGCGATCCATCGATCCGAGGACGGATCGATTTCTGTTGCAGCCGAGACCGGCTGGAGTTTCCTACGCGCACGCCTCCATTATTGTTGTCTGATCCGGCGATTTCCGCTGCTGGACTTGAGGGGCGGCAGCAAACGTGTTAGCCCATCAAGTCGCTGAGAGCCCGAGACAATCAATTTCCCCTGCCGTGGATTATTTTTCTGGCTTCAAGTCCCGAGACACTAGGCTACATCGCTGCTGCTACTAGCTGATCAATTAGTACTACTTCTAGTACGTGGTGATTTCCACACAAAAACAAACAGCATGTTGATTTCCCAAGTCGCTGTCACTCATCACGTCGAGCTACAAGTTCAGATTCTTTCAACCGCTACATCCACCCAAAGCTATCAGGTGATATCCGTCTAATCTGTTTTAATAACACAGATAAATTTTTGTGTGAATGGTCACTCTGATATGTGGCATTGTTTCGCAGGATAAATTGTTCATTACAAATGAGGCATTACACCGCGGATACGGACCACACCGGCTTACAACATTGTGGCCATCTCTCGCAACCGCCGGTTTAAAGCACCATGGCCGTCTTTTACGACCGCGCCGGCTTACAACGCGGAAGACAACTTGCTCGTCCGCACCGGTTTCCAACGCCGCGGCCAATTCAACTGTCTGCTCGCATGGCCGACTCACCCATGAGTGATTTCAGCTTCACCAAATGATTATCAACTTCATGGCGGATTATTTCCGGCCTAACATATCAGGTGACATCTATCTAAATCTATTTTTGACATATATTGTTTTTGTAAAAAAGAACAATGACGTTGGTTTTATATATTTTATATGCAGGACAATTGTTCGCCACAAACATTGGTGTGACACCATGCATATGGAGCGCGCACTGGCGTCATTATATACTGGCTTTTAACCATTCCACACTATTCAACGGACGCACGCAAACCGCCTGTGGTCCGGTTTACATCAACACGCGGCCAGTTCTCCATCTACGCCGGCTTACAATGCCTGCAGGCGACTCCCCGTCCGCGCCGGTTCACAATACCCGCAGGCGGCTCTCCGTCCGTGCCGGTTTACAACTCCCGCGGCCGACTCTCCCGTCCGCGCCGACTTACTACGCCGTGACCGACTCATCTGGCTGTGCCGTCTCTGAAACTGCGGCCGTCTTTATCGTCCATCTCTCGCGGCTTGGTCTACATCAACATACCAGGGCGCACCTGTCTGCATGAGCTGTTTATTGGGCGCACAAGTCGCTGCCACTACAGTTTTGATTAACTTCAAATCGCCAGTTGGAAGGAACCATTGGCCGAGTTGCTGACACGGCTCATATGGGATCATTTACAACCTGCTGTAGTCACCTCAACCTTCTATGGATTCACATCGTGCTATCAACGCCAATGATATACAAGTTATGCCGGTTTATATCACGGTCAAATATGGAGAGCCTCAAGCCAACTTCTCGAGTCACCTTTGAGACTCGGGGGCTACGATGACATGATTCAGCGTATATTGCCAGTTTCAGCAAAGTTAAAAACCCAGGACGATGGAGGGAAAGATAACCTGGTCCCGGAGGCTACTGTTATGAAAATTTAAAGGCCGTCAGAAAATTTCCAGCTAAAAATGAAGATTCCGGTTTAAAATCCGGTTCAAGGGAAAGATGTCTCCCACGAAGCTTTGAAGCTCTCGATATCCGGTTCAAAATCCTGGTTCAAGAAGGATATATCTCTTGCAAAAAGTTAAAGGGTGCCAAAGAGGACCTGTTGCCATGACGCGCGGTTCAAACATGGGTATCATGCCTTTATTGGCCTGACATATTATTGATCACATGGGGGCTTCTGCTTCATAAAGCGGGGTCTCTGTCTTTCTTATCATGCGAGGTTACACGGAGTGGTTCTGTTTAAAGCGGCCTCCGGTTTACCCCTTGACATTTGCTTTTTATATATCACTGGGGGCCTTGGTCGTGTCCGAACCAACGCGACACCCTTTGATAGGCGACATCCACCAGATCATTTGGGGACATGGTCAAGTCTGAACCAGTCACGCCTCTTGGTCGGCCTAAGGCCAGAAAATCACTTGGGGGCATGGTCGAACCCGAACCATTGCCACGCCTCTTGATCTGGCATATATGCCACGAATCATTTGGGGACCTGGCTGACTTGAACCATTGTCACACCTATTGGGGGCTTGGTCCTGTCCGACCACAGTAATACCATCTGATCAGCTCAGTATAGCATGTATTTTGCAAATGGTTTTATCATTGCCTTTGCTTGAAATTTTTCTTTAATAAATTTTCCTTCTTTGTTGCGTTCTTAAACCGACAAAATTCGCAGACCGGTTCGACTGTCAATTGACGGAACACAGTCAATCTTTAATCCGGAGACTATTTGCCCGGTTTGATTTTTTGATTTTATGTTACCATCTTATTATAGAGCAAACCGGTGTTCATTAACCCGGTTTGACTTTCAAATTACAAGTTGTCAGTACATGATCAAGTTATAATCCGGAGACTATCAGCCCGGTCTGGTTTGACTACAAGTCGCCAGTATTATATATGGTTAAACTGGTGTTTATCACAACCCGGTACGGTTTATCATAAACCGGCACAGTATGAAAGGAGTTATCATTACTCAAGATTGGGATTATCATCCTTACTACAAAAAGTTGGTAAAGCCAACAATGTGATTCAATGTCACAGGTATGATATATTTCATATTTGATTGTTCTTAAGTGCCGCCTTGGTTATGAACCTGGGTTATATGTTGGGCATTATGACCCGTCCGGCGGTAAACCGCCAGGACACTTTAAAATTGTTGTATGCAGAAACAGGTTGAATAAAGCATGATTATAAAATTATCCGGTGTTTATTAAACCGGCCTGGCTTTAAGACGATAAGTCGCCAGTATATGATGGGAAATTATCCGGAGTTTATTAAACCGGTCTGGCTTTGGACTATACGTCGCCAGTATATATTTGGATTGCGCCAATGGAATCATGCGCTTATAAATGATTGGGTTATATTATTCAAATAGCCAAATTTGGCTGAATTTTTATTATGATATTGGATGAATTTTTCATACCGGATTATATTATCTTGAATAGCCAACATGGGTGGATTTTTATGGTTATTAGTAACCGGTATTATTGAGTTTTCAAAATTGCTTTAGGGCAACAGTTATTATTTTATCAAAGGATATGATTTATTCTACAATGGAAGGAATAGTCCCGAGTCGCTGCAGGCTCACGACCCGGCACTTGGGGGCTACATTATTCAAATTGAGATTACATGCAAGTCTCATGTCGCTGCAAGCATGCACCATGACACTTGGGGGCTAATGCAAACTAATTTTCTGCTCATATTATTGAAGACCCGACTCATCATATTATAATGAGTCGGCCCTTGGGGGCTACCAATTGCTCCTGCCAACAGTTGAAGGTACAAAGCTTTTTATTCATTATATTGAAGAGTCCACTGCTCAGTTGGTAAAGCACAAGGCTCTTAAACCTTGTGGACGTAGATTCAAGTCCCATGATGAGGGTTACATCATATGGTGTTATTTTTATTGAAGTATATATCAAGTCCCAGCTCAATATTATCTTACTGAGCCGGCCCTTGGGGGCTACACATCATTGCTCAAATCTACATGATTATACCTACAAAGTCCCTGCTCATTATTGCATAATGACCCGACCCTTGGGGGCTACACTGGTTAAAGTTTTTATGAGTATAAGACAATTACAAAGTCCCAGGTTGCTGCAAGCATGACAACCCGGCACTTGGGGGCTACATAATATGGAGTATTCAGTTTTTACTAAGTGACTGAGATGAACAACATGGATTTCTTCTTAAGTGACAGTATTTATATTGAAGCAAGTCTTAAGCCATCACTTTGTTCTGCTCAAGACTTGGGGGCTACAGTAATCATGAACCGGCATTAGCAACAATCATGAACCGGTGTTGGCAACAATCATGACCCGGAATTATCAGTTTTTATAACCAGACAATGGTGGTAATCATAAACCGGCAAGTTTTACATCTTCAAGCCGGCTGGATATCAGTTGAATATTTCAGAGACTAATATTTTTGTCAAAGCATTGAAGGCCGATTCAAATGGATTCTTTATTTACAAATATCTTCTGCAAGCAAATTGATTATGAAGATGGTTATTAACTTGGAAGGAAGAAATGACAAGGATTTAAGGATGATTAAGTGCCGGCTTACAAATATATTTAAACCGGAGCACAACCCGACAAATTTGTTCTTGTTGTAGATCGGTTTAACATGGATGAATCCAAATTAAACTGGGGGCTAATGTCGGGGATATACCCTGCGGTATAAACCGCCGGATGTATGACCCGGCTAGAGTTTGGCGATTCACTGGCAACCCACTTGGACATGGCGGTTTACGGTTCATTGGTAATTCGGCAGGCGGGTCAGAGGAGCGACAACACCCGGTGGCCCAACGGGCGGTTTATGGAAGGCCGGATCATGCTATGGTGGGCCGGTTTAAGAAAAAAGGCGTGAGGAATATTTACTTTACAAGGAAGACCCGGACTTGTATCCGGTTTGTATTAGAAGGGAGACTAGTCCTAATCCTAATAGGAATCCACATGTAACCCGCAAATTCAACATATATAAGGAGGGGCAGGGCTCCCCAAAGAGGGACAAGCTACAAGCAAGAAGAAACAATATCTAGGGCTAGACACAAAGAGGAGAGCCGGTTTACGGCGACTCCCCCGTGATGATAATGAGACCTAGCCTCAAACAGCATGTAGGGCTATTACCGGATGATGTTTCCCGGGGCCCGAAGCTGTCTAAATCCCTGTCTTGTGTTGCATCTCTCGATTCCGCTCAACCCCTCTCAAGCTACCACATAGATGCGTTGGCCTCGCGACTAAGTCCTCACACTAAGGACATCTGGCGTGACAATTCCACGACACTACACGTACACTACACATGTACGTACACACATGTTTTCTGTTTTCTAATGTTTAGATGAATTAGAACTATTTAGTTTATTTTTAGAATGTTAGAAATATTAGTGTTAGATGAATTAGAAATATGTTAATGTTTAGTTGAACTAGTTGAATTAATATAACTAGTTTATTTTTAGTAAATGATTATTAGTTGAACTAGTTGAATTAATATATATAACTAGTTTATTTTTAGTAAATGCTTAGTTGAACTAGTTGAATTAATATATATAACTAGTTTGTTTTTAGTAAATGCTTAGTTGAACTAGTTGAATTAATATAATAACTTGTTTATTTTTAGTAAATATAATGCTTAGTTGAACTAGTTGAATTAATATATAGAACTAGTTTATTTTTAGAAGATGCTTAGTTGAACTTGTTGAATTAATATATAGAACTAGTTT
>NC_057795.1:14511622-14535966 GCF_018294505.1 Triticum aestivum | reverse complement strand
TTAGTAAACGCTTAATTAGTTGAACTAGTTGAATTAATATAACTAGTTTATTTTTATTAAATGCTTAGTTGAACTAGTTGAATTAATAGATTTTTCTGTTAATAGATTTTTTTTCTGTTAATAGATTTTTTGGTGATATTTTTATTGAATATGCATGTTTGGTGATATTATTGTTAATAGATTCTTTTTGGTGATATTTAGATTGTGTAATTAATTTTGTTCATAGAATTTTAATGATTTTTTTGTTCATAGTATTTAGAAAAAGGAAAGAGATGATGTACTTTTGCTTATAATTATTGAATGCATGCTAATTTGAATACTATACTTTATTTTATGATTTGGTTTTGCTTATTTTATGATTTGGTTTTGCTTATTGAATGCTCATATTGGATAAGTTCTCCTTCATTCCCATTTGCTAGACAATTTGGTATAATAATGCATTCGGGAATGAAAGAGGAGCTACTACGTACATCGATCATCGATAGTCAACCCGTGATTAATAATAATGATCTAGTTTAATATTTGAATTATGAACGTAGGCCGGAAATGTCGTACTCATCGGACGACGAAAACCGCCCGGCTGAGTGCGACTGGTGCCACGACGACCGAGGTATGTGCGACAGGTTCATTGTGCTGGACGAAGATCGACGCTTCAGCATTAAGCTCGAGGAGACCTGCGATGTTCATACGGTACGCAACGACGACAATAGTTTTTTTCGTAATTAAGCACGACTTCAACTATTTTAACGTGTATTTTTCATCTTTTCCAATTCGACTAGCTTATCCCATGCTTTGCAAGACGCTATGTCTTGGAGAGGATGGGTTTTGAAGACCATGAAAATTCCGAAACCAAAAAAATTATCCTAAGTACCCATCATGGTGTGGATTTTCAAGTAAAGCTGTACAATGCTCAGAGTGTAACCCATTTTGGTTGCAAAAATTGGGATGCATTTTGCAAGATGTATGGTCTTGATGAGGGTATGCTTGTCACCATGGATCCTACAATCGAGCAAGAGACACCTTCGATTTCGGTCCTTATGGATACACCTCCAGTTCTTCCCTCATGTGAGCTAAACATACTTATTAAGTAATTTATATTGTTTATTTCAAAATATATAGTTGACAACTTATCTCCATTGACAGCTTATTTTCATTCTTCAAAGAATGTGCGGAAGATGGTAGACAGAACGTACTACACCAAAGGCTCCGAATTAACTTATGAGGAGAAAAATCATCTGGTCGGATTTTGTACTAATCTTGGGAATTACAATATCTACAATCAAACTCCTCAACATTATTGTCAATACGTGCCACTAGTGCACGTGTTGAACTACGGTAACTACCATGGAGATACCCTGGTAAGATTATTTTTTACTATTACAACATTCGTGCATCTTTTTGCACACTTCTAAAACTAGTACATCATATCATTGCTAACTACGAAGTTATTACTATGTTTTTCAACAGATAATCCCAAATGATTGTGTGCCTCATCTGATGTATACACGGGCTAGCCTTCATGTTTTGAACATACAACCAGGTCGTCCTCCGAATCTCAACTGTCCATACCGGGTTTCTGAAAGAAGTTGAGACATGATAATCAAAGAATGGAAAAAAATGTATGGACAGTCGTAAGGAGCTTCTTGGAAGCAACATTCAGCGAAGGGCAAAAATTGGAGACAGGATGATCGCCATTCTTCATAATGGAGAGTCAGGGTCTATATTGTTTTATGCTATTTTACCTTAAGGGTGTTTAGGTCCTACCTGATACTGATGATCATGTGCTAAGAACAATTATGTAGGGTTGGGGATGATGATCGTATGAGTAGCTAGCAGGAGTGATTCAGCTAGTTCTTCATGTTGCTCTTAATTAGTACTTGTCCTTTCATGTCTGTGTTCTTCGTTCTGAACTTATTAAGTGATTTGCTTTTGTGGTGTTATATATGAACGCTTATAATATCATGACAATCATGTTGAACTCGATGATTGGTTGATCTACTAGAAATTCTATTAATATGCATAACGTGTACAATGTGTAGTATCGTAAAATACCAGCAAACGAAAAAGAATTAAAATGGAAACACAAAATTAAATGAAAAAGAAATCATAAAACTAAAAAAACCCCAAACCTTATAGTACCGGCTGGTATTACCAGCCGGTACTAAAGGGCTCCAGGCCCCCGGAGCTGGCTCGTGCCACGTGGTTACCCTTTAGCACCGGTTCGTGCTGAACCGGTACTAAAGGGGGGGGCCTTTAGTGACCACAAATTAGTGCCGGTTATGTAACCGACACTACAGGGCCTTACGAACCGGTGCTAATGCCCGGTTCTGCACTAGTGATTAGCCATAATATTATCAAGAAATTTTGTAGCATCTCCTAACGTGATTTCCATAAACGTGCCTCCCGCGGCCGAATCTAAAAGATTTCTAGAAGCAAAATTCAAACCGGCATAAAATTTTTGTATGATCATCCATAAATTCAAACCATGAGTAGGGCAATTGCGAATCACCAATTTCATTCTTTCCCAAGATTGGGCAACATGCTCATGATCAAGTTGTTTAAAATTCATAATATTGTTCCTAAGAGTGATGATCTTAGCGGGAGGAAAATACTTAGAGATAAAAGCATCTTTGCATTTGTTCCAGGAATCAATACTATTTTTAGGCAAAGACGAAAACCAAACTTTAGCACGATCTCTAAGTGAAAATGGAAATAACTTCAATTTAACAATATCATTATCCGTATCTTTCTTATTTTGCATATCACACAAATCAACAAAGTTGTTTAGATGAGTAGTGGCATCTTCACTAGGAAGGCCGGCGAATTGATCTTTCATAACAAGATTCAAAAAAGCAGTATTGATTTCACAAGACTCAACATCATTAAGAGGAGCAATCGGAGTACTAAAGAAATCATCATTATTGGTATTTGAGATATCACACAATTTGGTATTATCTTGCGCCATGGCAACAAGTAATCCAACACACAAGCAAACATAAAAAGGCAAGCGAAAAGAGAGAGAGATTGGGAAAGAGAGGGCAAATAAAATGGCAAGGGTGAAGTGGGGGAGAGGAAAACAAGAGGCAAATGGCAAATAATGTAAATGCGAGGGAGATGGGTTTGTGATGGGTACTTGGCATGTCTTGACTTGAGCGAAGACCTCCCCGGCAACGGTTCCAGAAATCATCCTTGCTACGTCTTGAGCTTGCACTGGTTTTCCTTGAAGAGGAAAGGGTGATGCAGCAATAGTAGCATAAGTATTTCCCTCAGTTTTTGAGAACCAAGGTATCAATCCAGTAGCAGGCTCCTCAAAAGTCCCACGCACCTACACAAACAAACAAAGAACTCGCTACCAACGCAATAAATGGGTTGTCAATCCCTTCACGGCCACTTGTGAAAGTGAGATCTGATAGAGATAGTATGATAACATAAATATATTTTTGGTATTTTATATTATAGATGCAAAAAGTAAAGATGCAAATAAAAGTTGATTGAAAGCAAACATGATAAAAGATAGACTCGGGGGCCATAGGTTTCACTAGAGGCTTCTCTCAAGATAGCATAAATATTACGGTGGGTGAACAAATTACTGTCGAGCAATTGATACAAAAGAGAATAATTATGAGATTATCTCGGCATGATCATGTATATAGGCATCACGTCCTTAACAAGTAGACCGACTCCTGCCTGCATCTACTACTATTACTCCACACATCGACCGACTCTTGCCTGCATCTAGAGTATTAAGTTGATAAAGAATAGCGTAACGCATTAAGCAAGATGACATGACGTAGATGGATAAACTCATGCAATATGATATAAACCCCATCTTTTTATCCTCGATGGCGACAATACAATACATGCCTTGCAACCCATTCTGTCACTGGGTAAGGACACCGCAAGATTGAACCCAAAGCTATGCACTTCTCCCATGGCAAGAAAGATCAATATAGTAGGCCAAAGCAAACTGATAATTCGAAGAGACTTGCAAACATAACTCAATCATACATAAAAGAATTCAGAGGAGATTCAAATATTTCTCATAGATAAACTTGATCACAAACCCACAATTCATCGGATCTCGACAAACACACCGGAAAAAGAGTTTACATCGAATAGATCTCCACAAGAGAGGGGGAGAACATTGTATTGAGATCCAAAAAGAGAGAAGAAGCCATCTAGCTAATAACTATGGACCCGAAGGTCTATGGTAAACTACTCACAACTCATCGGAGGGGCTATGGTATTGATGTAGAAGCCCTCCATGGTCGATTCCCCCTCCGGCGGAGCGCCAGCGAAGGCTCCAAGATGGGATCTCGCGGATATAGAAGGTTATGGTGGTGGAAATTGTGTTTCGGTGGCTCCCTGGATGTTTTTGGGGTACGCAGGCTTATATAGGAGGAAGAAGTTCATCGGTGGCCGCTCGAGGGGCCCAGGAGACAGGGGGCGCGCCCAGGAGGGGTGGGTGCGCCCTCCTATCTCCTGGCCGCCTCGTTTGTTGCTTGACTTGCACTCCAAGTTCTCCGGATCACGTTCGTTCCAAAAATCACGCTCCCGAAGGTTTCATTCCGTTTGGACTCCGTTTGATATTCCTTTTCTTCGAAATACTGAAATAGGCAAAAAAAAGCAGTACGGGTTGGGCCTCCGGTTAGTAGTTTAGTCCCAAAAATGATATCAATGTGTAAAATAAAGCCCATAAACATCCAAAATGGAACAATCAAAAATTATAGATACGTTGGAGACGTATCAAGGCTTCGAGGGCGCCAGTTGTGATGCTTCTTCAATGGAGCTCTTGAAAATTCTGAAAGACCCATTCAGAAGGCCACTCTTCGGATGCCTTCTTCGGCGTGCCGGACAGGTATCCGGTCCCGGCAACGCGCCACACTTCGGCTCCGCCTACTTCAAATATTGATCCCTCTTGGTTACGAGGGACGAGGCAGAATAGTTTCCTCCATAATTCAAAGTGGGCTTCACATCCCAAGAATAGCTCGCAGAGGGCGACATATAACCTGCAATATGCAGGATGGAGGCAGGAGTAAAATTGTGCAGTTGGAGGCGTAGTACTCCAAGAGGCCTTGGAGGAATGGATGGATTGGAAATCTCATGCCTCTCAATAAATAGGGAACAAAGCACACTCGCTCCCCCTAGATGGATTGGGGAAGTTCTCCACGTGAGCCCCGTCATTGAAAGGAATCAATCCTGCTCGAATGGGAGCCAGATCTGTAGGGGGTAGAAATCTCTGTGTTTGCAGCTTCTCTAGCTGACTATGGGATACAGAGCACCTCTCCCAATTGCCTTTTTCGGGGCCGCGGGTACAGGAGGAAGAGCTGGGAGCACTGGCCATGGTGGAATGGTTTCTCCCAGTGAACTCCGAGGATTTTTCGCTTAGTGTGGAATGGATCTGGAAATCCCAATCTCTTTTATAGACGCCTTTCTTACATGGACAGGGTGGTATGTGCAAAAGTGTCCCGACCTCTCATATTCGCTCGACGCGTGGAAGCTAAAGATACAATGGTGCGGAAGCCGATGAGCACGCCATTAAATGGAACGCCGAATACTGCTATTTTAATCAGGTACTTTGAAGAAATCGTAGGAGGAACCCGCCTTGCAATGCCGAAGACAATCTGCGCGCCGAACACCTGGTCATTGAAGCCTGGTTCGGGGGCTACTGAGGGAGTCCCATATTAAGGGGCCCTCGGACAACAGGACTATTGATGTGGGCCGGACTGTTGAGCTATGAGGATACAAGACTGAAGACTCTCGCCCGCGTCCGGATGGGACTCTCCTTGGCGTGGAGTGCCTATATAAACCGGAGGTCTTAGTCCGTAGAGGCATAGATATACACAATCATAATCCTCATAGGCTAGACTTCTAGGGTTTAGCCATTACGATCTCGTGGTAGATCAACTCTTGTAATACTCATATCATCAAGATCAATATAGCAGGAAGTAGGGTATTACCTCGATAGAGAGGGCCCGAACCTGGGTAAACATCGTGTCCCCTGTCTCCTGTTACCGTCGACCTTAGACGCACAACTCGGGACCCCCTACCCGAGATCCGCCGGTTTTGACACTAACACCGATTTCCTAAAAAAAGTCTATATCATGTCACTTTCTCATAATCCATGTCTATCTTCTTTGGTATATCTTCTCATAATCCAAAAAAAGGCAGCATTAGTTTCAGAAGATTAATCTTTGCATATACACATGCACTTACTACTGCATCCCTCTAGATGAATACAGTAGAAAAGAGATAGAGTATGCTCCTGAGAGTTGTATTTTACTACATAATGCACAAGTTAAGCTAGAAAAGGGGAAAAGAAACTCAGGATAAAAACAAGAGGTATACAGGACGATACCTTCCAGGAAACATTGATGAGAACTGAAAATGCTGCTATGACACCGTTTTTCACTTTCTGGATACGAGTCCATGCATGTGACTGCTCATAGATCACTGTAAGCTACTTAGCTGTCTTTCCCTATCCAAACTTCGACTGTTGTCTCAGGTTTCAAAATAGTAAGTAGACTGTCTACACTTGTCTCACTGCAGCTCGTGTGCGTCATCATGAGGAAACCCCAATGGATGAATGGAAGCATTTATCAATTTTAATTTCTAGCAAGGAAACTTCAACCATTCTCCTACCGTTTGTTCAGATACTACTGATCAAGATCCAGGCCATGTACTTTGAATGCAAAAGGTGTGCTTGGTTCTCTGATACTTTGAATGCAAGAGGTGTCCAAGCCGATTGAGGGAGTCCCGGATTAAGGGGTCCTCGGACAACTAGACTATTAATGTGGGCCGGACTGTTGGGCTATGAAGATACAAGACTGAAGACTCTCTCCCGTGTCCGGATGGGACTTTCCTTGGCATAGAAGGCAAGCTTGGCGACCGGATATGAAGATTCCTTTCTCTGTAACCGAGTATGTACAACCCTAGTCCCCTCCGGTGCCTATATAAACCAGAGGGCTTTGTCCATAGAGGCATAGACATACACAATCATAATCCTCATAGGCTAGACTTCTAGGGTTTAGCCATTACGATCTCGTGGCAGATCAACTCTTGTAATACTCATATCATCAAGATCAATATGGCAGGAAGTAGGGTATTACCTCGATAGAGAGGGCCCGAACCTGGGTAAACATCGTGTCCCCCGTCTCCTGTTACCATCGACCTTAGATGCACAGCTTCGGACCCCCTACCCAAGATCCGCCGGTTTTGACACCGACGTTGGTGCTTTCATTGAGAGTTCCGCTGTGACGTCGAAGACAGGATTGATGGCTCGCCTTATTGTCAAGGACAACATCACCTCCGGAGGAGCCCTGGCCCCAGGCCACCCTCCGGCTGGGTGGCTTCATCATGACCGCCCGCTCGGCCATCGAGCCGACGATGATTTCTCGGGTCATCAAAAATCACCTCCGTATTGACTCTGAACACTCCAAACAGATGGATCCAATGGAGCTGTCATCTTTAAACGAACTCCCCGATTGCATCACCGCCCTGGGGGTCGCTACAGACTATGATCGGATCGGGCTTAAACCCGATCAGAGAGAAATCAAATCGCCACCAGTCACACATCAGGTATCCGTGATCGAGGAGCGCAGCGTCAGATCCCCCTCTACATTGAGGATGAACTATGTTCGGATCGCCGGGATTGAAGAGCCAGATACCCATTTGCCGAACAACACGCCCTGCCCTCCGAACTTATAATCGGGCAATGGGCCAGAAAAATCAGTTGATATCCCGGAGCCTGAACAGTTATGTTCGGAAGTTTCTAAGATTCTGGATCCCAAAGGGGGTCAGGGTTCGGGTTTAAAACCACCCACCCACCCATATACATGTGATCTTACGTACATACAACAGCAGCATCTGGAAATGGTCCATCTCTTTTGGGCCCGATTCCTCCTTGTCAAAGACAAGATTGAAGGTTGCAATGATGAAGAGGCAATCACACTATTCTGCAAAAATTGCACGGACGAAGGAATCCTCAATGCCATTAACCGCCGTCGCGTACTACACTTTGCTGACTTGGCAACCATAGTACAGAAGTACTACGCAATGGAGAGCGCCTGGAAAACTCAGGCAGCACCCTGGGAACCAGAAGTTCCTCCTCAACTCCTCATCCCAACAAAAAGAATGCCCCCTCGTGGGTTGCCCAATCCAATTTTAAAGAAACCGAAGCCCATCATAGGGCGCGGAACCGTTCTGGAGGGATGGCTCGATAGGCTATGGAAAATACACTCAACATCGGACACCATACCAACCCACAGCCTTAGGGCATGTTGGATACTCTGGCAAGTGGCCAAGAGCGGCAAGGATCTCCTCACCAAAAATGCCGCAAAGTAACATCCCATTGAAGACGACGACCTCAGAGTATTGACGGTCTTTGAAACTTTCGCCTCAAATAATAGGCGCAAAAGGGCACTCTGCAGCCTCGCTGAAGTCTGCCAAGTAGCAGCAATAAACCCCTGGAACAACACGACCATTACTTTCGATGCCGATGACGAACAAAAATCCAGGACAATCCAGGCACCAGCCGCCTTAGTCCTCAATCCAATTGTGGACGGCTTTCGGCTTACTAAAGTGCTCATGGATGGTGGTAGCGGACTAAACCTCATTTATGAGGAAACTCTCAACAAAATGGAAATAGATAGGAGCCGCATTGAGCAAAGCAGCACGACCTTCTGAGGAATCATTCCTAGTCGGAAGGCACAATGCGTGGGAAAAATCACACTCGATGTGGTATTCGGCATGCCGGAGCATTACATGTCCGAAGAGATAACCTTCCAAGTGGCCCCTTTCAACAGTGGATATCACGCCTTATTAGGGCGAGATGCATTTGCACGCTTCCAAGCTATACCCCATAACGGGTACATGAAGCTCAAGATGCCTGGGCCCATTGGTATTATCACTCTCGCCAGTGATCCAGACATAGCAGTCCGCGCCGAAAACAAAACCGCAGCCCTAGCCCTCGAGGCACTGTCCGAAGCCCTCGTGGCCGAAGAATTAACTAAATTGCACTCCATAGTGGATAGGGACGACGTGATCCTGGACAAACGACCCAAATCGACCTCCTTCAAACCTGCAGACGAAATAGTCAAATTTTAAGTCCACCCGATGAACCCCAAGAAGATAGCATCCATCGGAGCACAGCTGGACCCAATGGTTGATGCCAAACTGCGAGCATTTCTACGTGAAAACTGGGACATATTCTCTTGGCACCCTGCTGATATGCCAGGAATGCCACGCACGCTGGTCGAACATAGCCTCAATATATCACAGAGACATAAGCTGTTCAAACAAACACTGCGGCGCTTTTCAGAACCCAAACCACAAGCCATGGGAGAGGAGCTAGCCAAGCTACTCAAGGCCGGATTCATCAGAGAAATAAATCATCCGGACTGGCTGGCAAACCTGGTGATCGATGGTACCAAAGAAGGATAAATCCTGGTGCTTGTGCGTCGATTTCAAAGACCTTAACAAGGCCTGCCCTAAGGATTCCTTCCCCCTCCCCCGCATTGGTCAAATTATCAACGCCACCAAAGGACACGACTCACTGTGTTTCCTCGATGCATACTCCAGATACCATCAAATCAAGATGGAGGAGTCCGATCAAGCCGCAACGGCATTCATCACCCCATATGGGCCTTTCTGCTTCAACATTATGCCTTTCGGGCTCAGAAACGCCGGCGCAACCTATCAACGCATGATTCAAATATGCCTGGAGAAACAAATTGGCAAGACAGTTGAAGCATATGTGGACGACGTAGTCATCAAGGCTAGGCACGTCGAGTCATTAATAGACGATCTACGTCTCACATTTGACAACCTCCGCACATATGACATCAAGCTCAATCCGGAAAAGTGTATTTTCGGTGTTCCCGCTAGAAACCTGCTGGGCTTCATCGTTTTCCATAGAGGAATCGAGGCGAACCCAGCCAAAATCCGAGCTTTGTCACAGTTGGCTACACCAACATACCTTAAACAAGTCCAAAAACTAGTCGGATGTGTGGCAGCCTTAAGCCGCTTTATCTCCAGATTAGGATAACAGGCATTGCCACTTTACCGCCTTCTCCGACGCACCGAACACTTCGAGTGGACGGACGCTGCAATAGACGGATTGGAAGAAATAAAGGCTCTTTTAGCGAGCAACCCAATCCTGGTCGCACCAAACGTTGGCGAACCTATGTTATTATACATATCGGCAACGCACCAAGTCGTGAGTGCGGTACTCGTCGTCGAACGAAAGGAGGACAAACACAAATTCCCGCTTCAAAATCCGGTATACTACGTATCTACTGTCCTCACACCATGCAAATCCCGGTACCCTCATTGAGGGAGTCCCGGACTAGGGGGTGTCCGGATAGCCGAACTATCATGGTTGGCCAGACTCCAAGACTATGAAGATACAAGATTGAAGACTTCGTCCCGTGTCCGGATGGGACTTTCCTTGGCGTGGAAGGCAAGCTTGGCGATACGGATATGTAGATCTCCTACCATTGTAACCGACTCTATGTAACCCTAGCCCTCTCCGGTGTCTATATAAACCGGATGGCTTTAGTCCATAGGACGAACAACAATCATACCATAGGCTAGCTTCTAGGGTTTAGCCTCCTTGATCTCGTGGTAGATCTACTCTTGTAACACACATCATCAATATTAATCAAGCAGGACGTAGGGTTTTACCTCCATCAAGAGAGCCCGAACCTGGGTAAAACATCGTGTCCCTTGTCTCCTGTTACCATCCGCCTAGACGCACAGTTCGGGACCCCCTACCCGAGATCCACCGGTTTTGACACCGACATTGGTGCTTTCATTGAGAGTTTCTCCGTGTCGTCACCGATAGGCTCGATGGCTTCTTCGATCATCACCAACGACGCAGTCCAAGGTGAGATCTTTCTCCCCGGATAGATCTTCGTATTCGGCGGCTTTGCGCTGCGGGCCAATTCGCTTGGCCGTCTGGAGCAGATCGAAAGGTACGCCCCTGGCCATCAGGTCAGATTTGGAAGTTTGAACTTCACGGCTGACATCCGCGGGGACTTGATCCTCGATGGATTCGAGCCACAGCCAAGCGTGCCGCACTGTCACGGCGAGCATGATTTAGCTTTGCAGCCAGACAGTACCCTGGAGGCCGCACTCGAACCCGCTCCAATCTTCAATTCGGAGCCGGCTGCGCAGATCGAGGACGGATGGCTAGACACCGCCTCGGTGGCTGCAACCTCTACGGCGATAGAGCCGAACACTGACCTTGTCCCTCATAAAGCTCGTGACTCCGAGGGGCTGGAGTCCTCGCCGGAGTCCTAACCTCCCGCGACCCCTCCGATCGAATCCGATTGGGCGCCGATCATGGAGTTCACCGCAGCGGACATCTTTCAACACTCACCTTTCGGCAACATCTTGAGTTCGCTAAAGTATCTCTCATTATCAGGAGAGCCCTGGCCGGACTGCGGTCAGGACGGTTGGGATGTAGACGACGAAGAAATTCAAAGCCCACCCACCACCCACTTGGTAGCCGCTGGCGACGATCTAACTGACATGCTAGACTACGACTTCGAAGACATCGACGGTATGGACGACGATGCCGGAGACGACCAAGAACCAGCGCCTACTGGGCACTGGAAAGCCACCTCATCATATGACATATACATGGTGGATATCCGAAAGGATGGGAATGGTGAAGGAACAGCGGAGGATGACCCCTCCAAGAAACAGCCCAAGCGCCGGCGTCAGCGGCGCCGCTCTAAATCCCGCCAGAGCAAGAATGAAGATTCCAGCACCGGAGATAGTAATACACCGGACAGTGCCGAAGACAACCCACTCCAGCAAGATCCAGCGCAGGAGGACGGAGACGCCAGCCCTCATGAGAGAGCGGCAGAAGAAGAGGTAGAGGATTATATGCCTCCCTCCGGAGACAAGGCAAGCCTCGACGACGATGAATTCGTCGTGCCTGAGAATCCCGTCGAACAAGAGCGTTTTAAACGCAGGCTTATGGCCACGGCGAACAGCCTCAAGAAAAAGCAGCAACAGCTTAGAGCTGATCAAGATCTGCTAGCCGACAGATGGACTGAAGTCCTCGCGGCCGAAGAGCATGAGCTCGAACGCCCCTCCAAAAGCTACCCTAAACGCAAGCTGCTCCCCCAATTAGAGGAGGAAGCGTATGAACCCGAATCACCGGGAGACAATACGGCTGACCGACCACCCCGTGGTCGCGACAGAGAGGCCTCTAGGCCCTTCACTAGACCCGTACCCCGGCATCGCTCGAAAAGCACAAGGCCATAGGGGAACGCTCCGAACTTGCAAGACATATTGGAGGATAAGGCAAGACAATCAAGATCGATCTATGGATCCCGTGGGTGCCCCACGATACGTGACGACAACCGTCGCACCGGACACAGTAAGTCCGGCCGGGCCGAACAAAACAGACAAAGCTCTTTTGAGCTCCGTCGTGATATCGCCCAGTACAGAGGCGCCGCACACACACTATGCTTCACAGATGAAGTAATGGATCATCAAATCCCCGAAGGGTTTAAACCCGTGAATATCAAATCTTACGATGGCACAACAGACCCCGCAGTTTGGATCGAAGACTATCTTCTTCACATCCACATGGCCCGCGGTGACGATCTTCACGCCATCAAATATCTCCCCCTCAAGCTTAAAGGACCAGCCCGGCATTGACTTAATAGCTTGCCAGCAGAGTCAATTGGGAGTTGGGAAGACCTGGAAGCCGCATTCCTCGATAACTTCCAAGGCAAGTGTGTGCGACCACCAGACGCTGACGACCTAAGCCACATAATTCAGCAGCCAGACGAATCGGCCAGACAATTCTGGACACGGTTCTTAACCAAGAAAAACCAAATCGTCGACTGTCCGGATGCGGAGGCCCTCGCGGCCTTCAAGCATAACATCCGCGACGAGTGGCTTGCCCGGCACCTGGGACAGGAAAATCCGAAATCCATGGCAGCCCTCACATCACTCATGACCCGCTTCTGCGCGGGTGAGGACAGCTGGCTAGCACGCAGCAACAACCTCAGCAAAAATTTTGGCAGTCCGGATTTCAAGGACCGAACTGGCAGGTCGCGTCGTAACAAAAACAAACTCCGCATCAACGGCGACAATAGTGAAGATATGGCAGTCAATGTCGGATTCAGAGGCTCTAAACCCGGTCAGCGGAAAAATCCATTCAAAAGAACCACTCCGGGTCCGTCCAATTTGGACCGAATACTCGATCGCTCGTGCTAGATACACGGCACCCCTGAAAAACCAGCCAACCACACCAACAGGGACTGTTGGGTATTCAAGCAGGCGGGCAAGTTAATTGCCGAAAAAAATGACAAGGGGCTGCACAGCGATGATGAGGAAGAAACCTGACCGCCGAACAATAGAGGACAGAAGGGTTTCCCCCCACAGGTGAGGACGGTGAACATGATATACGCAACGCACATACCCAAAAGGGAGCGGAAGCGTGCACTCAGGGATGTATACGCGATGGAGCCAGTTGCCCCGAAGTTCAATCCATGGTCATCCTGCCCGATCACTTTTGACCGAAGGGACCACCCCACCAGCATCCGCCACGGCGGATTCGCCACATTGGTCCTAGAACCAATCGTCGACGGGTTTCACCTACCAGAGTCCTGATGGACGGCGGCCGCCGCTTGAACCTGCTTTATCAGGATACAATGCGCAAAATGGGCATAGACCCCTCAAGGATTAAACCTACCAAGACGACCTTTAAAGGCGTCATACCAGGTGTAGAAGCCAATTGTACAGGCTCAATCACACTGGAAGTGGTCTTTGGATCCTCGGATAACTTCCAAAGCGAGGAGCTAATCTTCGACATAGTTCCGTTCTGCAGCGGCTATCACGCCCTGCTCGGACGAATCGCGTTTGCAAAGTTCAACGCGGTGCCGCACTACGCATACCTCAAGCTCAAGATGCCAGGCCCTCGAGGAGTCATCACGGTCAACGGAAACACTGAACGTTCTCTCCTAACGGAGGAACATACAGCGGCTCTCGCGGCAGAAGTACAATGCAGCCTCTTAAGGCAATTCTCGAGTCCGGCCGTTAAGCGGCCGGACATAGCTAAGCGCGCCCGGAGTAACCTACAACAAGACCACCTGGCCCGTTTCGAGCACGCGTAGCAGTGCGGCCCCAACCCCATCCCCTGTAAAACGTCAAAACAGGTCCTTCGCGTACACCATTACGCTCTCAAGATACCATGGGCATGGGGAGAGGGGCACGACCACGATAAGCCCAGACTGCGGCTCAACCACACCAGGGGCTCTCAAGTGTGTCATTCTTTTTTCTTTTCTTATTCCTTTTTACCCACAGGACTCCGTTCGTTAGAGGCCCTGTCTGGCAGCAGACCTGCCGAACTCACGATGCAACAGCCAGGGAAGGATAAAGGCTACAACGAATATCCAGGTGGTCTCCATTATGAGCATTAAATCTGTTTTACGCACCATTCAGCAGCCTACCCCTGGAGGGGGACATGTTTAACAGTCCCACCCCTTGCTTCTCGCACCATTTGTATCGTTCTGCACTTACAGCAGTCTTTCTTGAATAAACAATGCAGCACCTTTTTGCTTATAATTGCATTTCTTTTTTATATATATGTTAATTTACGGCATGTTGCATCTGTTCACTTTGGTACAGCTAAAATACACCAGGGGCTTATGTTTCCCGCATCATGGTGTGATAAGTCCAAACACTTTCACAAGTGCGGCATCCCGAACTTATAGCACTATATGCATCGGCTCCGAATCATGTCTTGGGTCAATAGTTGGGTTTGCCCGGCTCCCATGTTTTGGTACCTTACATTCCGTTGTATTGGCTAAGGTAGCACTGGGAGAACCACTGCGATTGCACCCCAGTTGAGCTGGGTTAACGCCTCAGTCGAGAAAGCTAAAACTGACCGTCATGATGAGGCGAGAGCCAGTCGCTGTTCGAGAGGTTTTTTGCGAGTCCTTAAAGACTTATGCCGCTTAGAGTGAGGAGCCGGATTTTGTCCGGCCCAGGCGTGGATAGCGCCCCAAATTCGGCCTTCCGAAGACTAGGGGCTTCGCCGAAATTTAAAATTATAGAATTCTATGGCTAAGTAAGAGTGTTCAAGCATTATAAGTCCGGTTGCCTTGTTCGCTGTGTTGAGCGCCTCCCTAGATGGATCCAAAAATGGGAACAAGAGTGCTCAAGTTTATCCCGAACACCCCAGCACTCGTGGCATGGGGGCTGAAGCCGACGACTTGCCATCTCTCAGATTTGATAAACAGCCGCACATAAGGTAATATTTTAAATTAACAAGCGTTGCTTCGCGCATATGAACTAAGTTTTTAGCGCACAGGATAACAAAATGCGAGTCTACTAAAAAATTACATCTTTGGAGCACTCCCCCGCAATAGTGCGGGCGCCTTTCAGCACACTCTTATAATACATCTCGGGCGTGCGATGCTCCTTGCCCTCTGGTGGCGGGTCCGTCACAAGCTTCTGGGCATCCATCTTGCCCCAGTGCACCTTTGCGCGGGCAAGGGCCCGACGGGCACCCTCAATACAGGCGGAGTGCTTGATGACTTCAACCCACGGGCACGCATCCACCAGCCGCCGCACCAGGCCGAAGTAGCTCCCAGGCATGGCCTCCTTAGGCCACAGCCGAACTATGAGGCCCTTCATGGCCTGTTCGCCCGCCTTGTAGAGCTCGACCAGCTGCTTCAGCTGGTCGCTAAGGGGCACCGGATGTCCGGTCTCAGCATACTGAGACCAGAAGACCTTCTCCATCGAGCTCCCCTCCTCGGCCCGGTAGAATGCGGCAGCATTGGACATGCTGCAAGGAAGATCTGCGAACGCTCCTGGAGAGCTCTGAATTCGGGTAAGCAACAGGTAATTAACACTCACATGCTTACTTTGCATGAAAAATGCCTTACCCGCTGCTATTTTCTTCACCGCCTCAATCTCCTGGAGGGCCTTGTAGGCTTCGGCCTTAGCGGCTTTGGCACTCTCAAGAGCCGTTGCAAGCTCAGACTCTCGAGTCTTTGAGTCACGCTCCAGGCTCTCATGTTTTTTCACGAGATCTTGGAGCTCTTGTTGTACCTCCGCCACCCGCGCCTCCTGCTTCTCTCTCTCGGTGCACTCCCCGGCCGCATTGCGTTCGGCCGCGGCCACCGCCTCTTTCAGGGTCGCCACCTCGTTAGTGGCCCCTGCAATACCCATGTTATCCTTGTCATTCTTTTTGCAACCAAAATCCTTTTCTGTAAGGTACAATTTTAATAAGGTGTTACTCACCTTCCTTGTCCTCGAGCTGCTTCTTGGCACGGCCGAGCTCGTTCTCGGACCGCTCGAGGTTTTCCTTCAAAGTATTGACCTCCGCAGTCAGTGCGGCAGAGGTCAACAGCACAGTCTCCAATCCCATAGTGACATATTTTTTATGACTCCTGCGTATATCTTTTTAGATCCTCAGTCCGGCTTTTCTTTCCGAACACCGAACCGAGCATCAGGGGCTACTGTCTATGCAGTACCATTTTATATATATCGAAATTCTTACCTCAAAGCCTGTTAAAAGGCTGCTGCAAGCTTTGGTCAGCCCGCTCTTGGCGAGCTGCACCTTCTGAATCACCGCACTCATAACAATGCGGTGTTCCTCTTCGATGGAGGCACCATTGAGCGCCTCCAGCAAGCTATCCGGCGCCTCTGGTTGGACGGAGGCTGCCGGCGTCACGGTCTTGCCCTTCTTACGAAGGGGTCGCCCGCCGGACTCCGGAGCCACTGTGGGTTCCGGGGCCGAGTCCGGTGCAAAGTCTGGGAGGTTGTCCTGCGACACCTCCGGGGCCTCCTCCTCCTGGTGGGTCCCTTCCTGGGACCCCACCTCGGCATCGTCCGCGTCACGGGGGGTGGAGGCAGTCGGAAGAGACGACGCACCTAAGGACCCGCTCGACGAAGCGGTAAGATCATCCTTGGGCGGGCTGCAGGGTTGAATGCGGCATTAGAAAGACATTATGTGGCGAAAAAGAAAAACCTTGAAGTTATTCTGGATTCCGGATAATTACGATCTCGCCAGGGGCTTGGCCCTTGGAGGCCAGTTCTTGTCGTCACTGGCGTTGGCAGAGCAGTCCGGGGGAAGAAATTTTCCCTTCTTGGACCCTTCGGCCTCCCTTGTTGGGGAGGCCTTCCTTTTCTTCCCTCCCCCCGCTGGGGGAGAGGCTTTCTTCTTCTCCTCCTCGCCTTGGTGGGAGGAGTCGGCCTCGGATTCATCATTCGATAGCACCTGAAAACGGGAACTCTTCCGAGTCCCCGTGGCCTTCTTCTTGGCCTTCTTCTCTAGCACCACGTGGGGTGCCGGAGCCAGCAACCCCGTTAGGCAGGCGTCCGCTGGGTCCTTTGGCAATGGGGCCGGACAGATAGACCGTTCGGCCTTCGCCAGCTAGTCCTGTCAAAGGTAAAGGGAGTTTAGATCCCGCATAGAGTCAAACTATGGAAAACAAGTGGCAAAATCACTTACCTCGTCAGTTGGACGCTGCGAGCGGAATCCGCGATCTTCGGTAGCGGATGCGGGAGCCTCGGCGCCCTTGAACAGCACCTTCCAGACATCTTCGTACGTAGTGTCGGAGAGCCCGCTTAGAGTCTGGTGCTGCGCTGGATCGAACTCCCACATGTTGAAGCCCCGTCGTTGGCACGGGAGAATCCCGCGGATGAGCATGACCTGGACTACATTGACAAGCTTGAGCTTCTTGTCCACCAGCTTCTGGATACAGGCTTGGATTCCGGTCAGCTCCTCCGAATCCCCCCAGATCCGCCCACTCTCTTTCCAGGAGGTGAGCCGTGTAGGGATGCCAGATCTGAATTCGGGGGCCGCTGCCCAATCAGGGTCACGCGGCTCGGTGATGTAGAAGCACCCCGATTGCCACCCCTTGATGGTTTCCAGGAAAGTGCCCTCCAGCCAAGTAACGTGGCACATCCTGCCCACCATGGCGCCTCCGCACTCCGCTTGGCTGCCCTTCACAACCTTCGGCTTGACACTGAAGGTCTTGAGCCACAAGCTGAAGTGGGGCTGGATGTAGAGGAAGGCCTCGCACACGACAATAAACGCCGAGATGTTGAGGATGAAATTCGGGGCCAGATCATGGAAATCTAGGCCGTAGTAGAACATGAGCACCCGGACAAAGGGATGAAGTGGGAAGCCCAGTCCGCGGAGGAAATGGGGAAGAAATACTACCCTCTCATGGGGCCTAGGGGTGGGAATGAGCTCTCCCTCGTCGGGGAGCCGATGCGCGATGTTGCTGGACAAATATCCGGCGTCGCGCAGCTTCTGGATCTGCCCCTCCGTGACGGAGGAGGCCATCCACTTGCCTCCCGCTTCGGACATAGTTGGAGAAGGTTGAGGTGGGAAGTGCGGACTTGGGCGCTGGAGCTGGAGTTCGCGGAGATGGATAAGCCAAGGAGGAAGAAGGCGCAGGTAAAAGGGTTGGATCTTTATCCCCCTTATATGGGCGTACAATAACATGTGTCCCCACCGGCCTGGTAAAACTCGCTTATCTCCCAAGCGTCACAATCAATGGCGCGATTGGGTTACCCACGTCCGTATTGATGGGAATCCCGGAATAAGGGGAACACGATCTCTGCTTCGACAAGACGTGCCAAGGAAACCGCCTCGCTAAATGCGCTGAGGTGATACAATAAAAGCAATTCGAGTAAAGGCTTGGTAATGGTGTGACGTCACACCACAAAATACGTCAGCAGATTGAACTTGTGTAATATTATTCTCTCTACGGTGGTATGTGGAATTTATTTTTGCAGAGCCGGACAATATCCTGATGTTCACAATCTTCTATAAATTATTCGGACGAAGAACCCGCCTTGCAATGCCGAAGACAACATGCGCATCGGACTCATCGTCATTGAAGCCTGGTTCAGGGGCTACTGAGGGAGTCCCGGACTAGGGGGTGTCCGGATAGCCGAACTATCATGGTCGGCCGGACTCCAAGACTATGAAGATACAAGATTGAAGACTTCGTCCCGTGTCCGGATGGGACTTTCCTTGGTGTGGAAGGCAAGCTTGGCGATACGGATATGTAGATCTCCTACCATTGTAACCGACTCTGTGTAACCCTAGCCCTCTCCGGTGTCTATATAAACCGGATGGCTTTAGTCCATAGGACGAACAACAATCATACCATAGGCTAGCTTCTAGTGTTTAGCCTCCTTCATCTCGTGGTAGATGTACTCTTGTAACACACATCATCAATATTAATCAAGCAGGACGTAGGGTTTATCTCCATCAAGAGGGCCCGAACCTGGGTAAAACATCGTGTCCCTTGTCTCCTGTTACCATCCGCCTAGACGCACAGTTCGGGACCCCCTACCCGAGATCCGCCGGTTTTGACACCAACACTCATTATCAAAAAATATCATACGCGGTCTTCCTGGCATCCCGGAAGCTACAACACTACTTTCAAGAGTGTTCAATTATGGTGGCCTCCGAAGTACCACTCAATGATATAATAAACAACCGCGTTGCCATGGGTCGGATTGCGAAGTGGGCCATTGAGCTCCTCCCATTTGACATAACATACAAACCACGCCGGGCCATCAAATCCCAAGTGCCGGCAGACTTCATTGCCGAATGGACAGAGGCCGAACTCCCTAAAGAGTACGGCACATACTCCAATTGGATCATGCACTTCGACGGCTCCAAAATGCTGGTAGGACTAGGAGCGGGTGTTGTCCTAACATCCCCCACTAGAGATACAGTCCAATAAATACTCCAAATATTATACCGAGACTGCAACAATGCAGCCGGATATAAGGCTTTGTTGCATGTTCTTCGTATGGCTGTCTCCATGGGCATTCAACGCCTGGAAGTGCGTGGGAACTCAAACCTTGCAATATCTCAAATAAATAGAGAGTTCGATGCCAAATATCCGAAAATGGTGGCTCACTAGTGCAGAACCGGGCTTAAGTGCCGGTTCGTGACGGCCTTTAGTGCCGGTTGGCGAACCGGCACTAAAGAGTGGGGACTAAAGGCCCCCCCTTTAGTACCGGTTCGTCACGAACCGGCGCTAAAGTGCAAACACGTGGCACGAGCCAGGCCCATGTGCGTGTAGGACATTAGTACCGGTTGGTAACACCAACCGGTACTAAACGTTTGGGTGGTTTTTTTTTAAATTTTGCTTAAATTTTGTGTTTTCAATTTGGCTTTATTTTCCATTTAATTCTTTTTTGTTTGCTGGTATTTAACGATACTACAAATTGTACATGTTATGCATATATATTAAATAGATTTTCTCGTACGTAGAACCGCATATATATATATATATATATATATATATATATAATATCATCGAATGTCTCACAGCCAACACCATGAACTATTCACACATATACACATGTATATACATATACAATTTCTACTACATGTTGCCTTGGTGCCTTCGGAGCACGATGACAAGTGGTTCATGGGGGCGGTAGCGGGTAATAGTATTCTCCTTTCGGATCAAAAATCTGGCTATTTCCTCTTGAAGTGCTTGTATGCGGTCCGATGGTAAGAGCTTATCCCGCACCGATCTGAACTGTTAAGAAGGAGATCAATATGCATGTGTGTTAGTTGTGTGACTAGATATCGATAATGGTGTGAATAGTGTTCTGACAAAAACGTACCCAGTCCTATCTATCAGATCTGCTCCTTTCGCACGTCATCATGCGAATGTTCTCGCAAACGTAGAATGCACACAGATTATTCCCCGACGCCTGCCTCAGGGCCTTTATGAGAATGGAATTGAATCAGATAATGATTAATCAAGCATGATAATTAATTAATGATATTGAAACAAGAATTAAAGAGATGGTAGCTAGCTAGTACTACTTAATTACTTACCTTGGGTCGATGCCAAAACAACTTTTTTGGCCACGTGCCTGGAGTCACCTTGATGAACTTTGCCCATGCCCTGCCCGCCGGCAAAGAAAATTAATAAATGGGTTATTAAATAGTTCATATCAGGAACTAATAGTTAATAATGATTGAAATTAACTGTTGTCTATCCCCTTCACGATGGTGTAGTCTTTATCTTCTTTAGTTAGTGAGTCCAGTATTTCAACTTTTCTTCCTCAACTTTAATGTCTAACAAGACCCAGTGTCAACTGCATACGCACACGTTTGCATGTCTTAATTAAGTGGGCATGTGCATAAAATTAATCAACTACCGTAAATCGTATACACTTAATTATTAACATCTAGCTAGCTAGTAAGCAAAAACAGAATTTGTAGTACAAGACAGTGTGACTTACGGGAAGTTGTAAGGAAGTAGTATATCTTCATTGGTATTGAGGCGCTTCAAGAACTCTAGCATGCTTTCCTCTACTTCATCTTGACAATGTTCAATCTGCCATATGTCCTCATTAATGGTATTTGGGTCAATCAACCCAACGCCATAGCGTCCAGCTTTTTTCATTTCATACATCTTCATCCTGCATATAATACCACAGAAAAAGAATATAGTTAGGATAATTAATGTAATGATTGATCAAAATTATCACTACATAACTAGCTTGAGACTTAAATTATAGAAAGAAATCAATTACAGATAATAGCAACTGACGATAGACTTGTCGAGTGCGTCTTGATTAAATAACTGAAATAGTTCTGGATACTCAATAGTTAGAGCTTTCTCATGGTAAAAATGCTCATGCTTGACATTCACCATGAGGGACTCTCGATTGGAAATCTTGGTAATGTTCATGTACCATTGATGCAAATGATACATTCTCGTTGGGAGGTCCTTGACCTTGTCTGGATGGACCAAAGGTTTGCCCCGGACATATTGCCATGCTATTTCCGATTCTTTAAGCGTAGGCATGGGCTCGATTTCGAGGAGTTGTCCAACAGAGATATTGAGCATTTGAGCCTGCATTATATGATCCTCTGTTATTACCACATCGCCATGCTGGGGAACGCTAACGGTTTTCCCACAATAATATTTGGCGCGCGTACTACTCCTCTCATGTGTTGTTGGCACAACAAGCGGGGGGATCGCTTGCGCCGCTTGTTCTCCCAACTGGGGAACGATTTTCCCGCATTTTTTGCCAGCTGCTTGTTGGCTCGAGCTTGAGATCGCTTCCTTCTGTAGTCGTGCTCGACGTGCCTTCCTGATTTGGCGCTCATAGTCCGAGTCAACAGGCTTGGGAGCTGGTTCTCTAGCCATACGAATGAAGTGGTCAATTACTTTCTCAGGCACTTTCTCCTTTGGCGGCGGTGCCGGTTTCGGTCCAAAATGGGCGTCCACTTGGTCTTGCATTATGGCTGTGTTTTGCTCCTTAGTCATGTCGTAAGGCCTCTGAGGAAGAGGAGCGAGGCTTGGACCATATTTATATCGCTTGCCTTCGCCTGTACTTCCTGAACTACCTCGACTCATACCGCTACGCACCAAAGCTGCGGGATATCTCTTCTGCGATTGCTGAGACGGCAGAGCCGGCTGACATGGAGTTGGACCAGGAGAAGTGGCCTGATGATGTGCCGGACTTGAAGCAGGAGGTGTGGCCTGACACGGTGCCGGACTTGCAACCGGAGAAGTGGCATGACGTTGTGCCGGGCTTCAAACCGGAGGAGTCAGCTCACGCGTTCGAGGACTTGGAGGAGGTGGCGGACTTCGAGGAGGAGTCATCTCACGCGTTCGTGGACTTGGAGGAGCGGGAGTCTGCTTACTCGTTGGCGGACTTTGAGGAGTCGACACACGACGCGGTGTTGGTGGACTTCGAAAGATGATGCAATCCTTTCTCCGTAGGATGATACGATGTATGCCCTCTCCCAGTGTGCGCTCATCTTCACCTCCAGGAATGTCAAGCGTTAGCCCCGAATATGGGTCTACCACTTCATCAACCATGACACGAGCATAGCCCTCTGGAATCGGGATGCAATGGTAGGTTGCTTCGGGGGTAACTGGAAAAGCAACGCCGTCCGCCACCTTCATGGATATGTTCTTCATTTTGTTGCATAGCTCGCAGTTAGTGTTCTCTATGATGTCATCCACAGGGTATTTATCCAGCAGTGTGTCGCCCGGGGCAGAACCAACGCTGCTTCTCGGCATGGATGGGACGGTGCTATCCAATGCTGGACGATCATCCGCTTGCTGCTGCCGCTGCTGAGACCCCCTTTCCTGGCTAAGTGAGTCGATCTGCTGTTGCTGCTGCAGGAATTTGAGTGCCAGGTCCGCGTGCCTTGCTTCTAGGCCTTGAAGGCGTTCTGCGTCCTGCTTCCTCTGCTCCTCCTCCAGCTTCCTTTTCTTCTCCTCCTCCATCTTCCTTCTTGCACGGCTCCTGTAGTCCTCGTTCCATTCTGAAAAGCCCTCATACCAGGGAATAACGCCCATGCCTTGTGTTCTTCCCGGGTGTTCAGGATTTCCCAGGGCGCGCGTAAGCTCGTCGTTCTCTCTGTTGGGCGTGAACACCCCCCTTCGAGCTTCATCTATTGCGTCAATTATCTTTTGTTCGGCTCCTTTTAGACTTGCCTTCTTTGAAACTCCACCTGTCTTCGGGTCCAACGCTCCCCCATGCGCATAGAACGAAGTTCTGCCCCTTGGGGGCCAGTGCCGGGTAACCGGAGTGACCCCTGCATCCTCCATCTCTTGCTCAGACTTATCCCACTTAGGCAATCCCACCACGTAGCCACCTGGACCCAGCCTATGGAACTGCGTCTTTCTTGCGGCATTTGCCTTGTTTTTCATCGACCGTTCCTTAGATATTTCTGAATCCCTGAAGGTCACGAAATCGTCCCAGTGCTCTCTTTGCTTCTCTACTGTTCCCGTGAATTATGGAGTCTTCCTTTCATTAGCGAGGTAGTTGGCCCATACAGTTTTCTTGTGGGTGTTGAATGCAATTGCCATCTTCTTAAGAGCAGCGGCCTTGACTTTGTCCACATCTGCTTTAGTGAAATGATCTGGTTGTTAGGGAACGTAGTAATTTCAAAAAAATTCCTATGCACACGCAAGATCATGGTGATGATATAGCAACGAGAGGGGAGAGTGTTCGTCTACGTACCCTCGTAGACCGTAAGCGGAAGTGTTAGCACAACGCGGTTGATGTAGTCGTACGCCTTCATGATCCGACCGATCCAAGCACCGAACGTACGAGGCCTCCGAGTTCAGCACACGTTCAGCTCGATGACGATCTCAGGCCTATGATCCAGCAAAGCTCCGGAGATGAGTTCCGTCAGCACAACGGTGTGGTGAGGATGTTGATGTTCTACCGGCGCAGGGCTTCGCCTAAGCTTCGCGACGATATGACCGAGGTGGAATATGGTGGAAGGGGGCACCGCACATGGCTAAGGAACGATCCGTAGATCAACTTGTGTGTCTTTGGGGTGCCCCCCC
>NC_057795.1:14508453-14511436 GCF_018294505.1 Triticum aestivum | reverse complement strand
GGCCTAGAGGGTGCGCCAAGGGGGGGAGTCCTACTCCTACCGGGAGTAGGACTCCCTCTTTCCAAGTAGGAGTAGGAGAAGGGGGGAAAGAGGAGGAAGAGGGGAAGGAAAGGGGGGGGGCGCCGCCCCCCTTCCCTTGTCCTATTCGGACTAGGAGGGGGAGGGGCGCGCGGCCCCCTCCTTGCTCCTTCCCTCTTCACCCTCGAGGCCCATGTAGGCCCATTAACCCCTCGGGGGGGTCCGGTAACCTCCCGGTACTCCGGTAAAATGCCGATTTCACCCGGAACCATTCCGATGTCCAAACATAGGCTATATCAATCTTTATGTCTCGACCATTCCGAGACTCCTCGTCATGTCCGTGATCACATCCGGGACTCCGAACAAACTTCGGTACATCAAAACATATAAACTCATAATAAAACTATCATCGAAACGTTAAGCGTGCGGACCCTACGGGTTCGAGAACTATGTAGACATGACCTAAAACCATTCTCGGTCAATAACCAATAGCGGGACCTGGATGCCCATATTGGTTCCTACACATTCTACGAAGATCTTTATCGGTCAAACCGCATAACAACATACGTTGTTCCCTTTGTCATCGGTATGTTACTTGCCCGAGATTTGATCGTCGGTATCCAATACCTAGTTCAATCTCGTTACTGGCAAGTCTCTTTACTCGTTCCGTAATGCATCATCCCGTAACCATCTCATTTGGTCACATTGCATGCAAGGCTTATAATGATGTGCATTACCGAGAGGGCCCAGAGATACCTCTCCGACAATCGGAGTGACAAAACCTAATCTCGAAATATGCCAACTCAACATGTACCTTCGGAGACACCTGTAGTACTCCTTTATAATCACCCAGTTACGTTGTGACGTTTGGTAGTACCCAAAGTGTTCCTCCGGTAAACGGGAGTTGCATAATTCTCATAGTTACAGGAACATGTATAAGTCATGAAGAAAGCAATAGCAGAATACTAAACGATCAAGTGCTAAGCTAACGGGATGGGTCATGTCAATCACATTATTCTCCTAATGATGTGATCTCATTAATCAAATGACAACACATGTCTATGGTTACGAAACATATGAGCTAGTCAAGTAGAGGCATACTAGTGACTATATGTTTGTCTATGTATTCACACATGTATCATGTTTCCGGTTAATACAATTCTAGCATGAATAATAAACATTTATCATGATATAAGGAAATAAATAATAACTTTATTATTGCCTCTAGGGCATATTTCCTTCACTGGTAGGGTGAAATGTTCCATCAGAGATTTCACCAGGTCTTCTTTGGCTCTTTTGTCGACCCAAGTAACACCTGGACGTTTAGTCTTTGGCTCTTTCCATTCTTGAATGGAGATAGGGAGTTTGTCCTTCACAAGAACTCCGCACTGACGAGTCCACTTGTTCGCAATGTTCTTAGGCGTGAGGGGTTCGCCACTAGGTTTGATGGATTCGATGTGGTACTTTACACCATCCTTGAACAATCTGCCCGGGCCTTGCTTTGTCTTGCTGTCTGTAGAAGCAGATTTGCTCCATCCGGAGGGCTGAAAGAAGAAAGATCGATTCGTTAATATATCTTCAATAAAAAAACATGTGATGATCACCATGATGCATGCTTATATAAATATACCTCGCCGGTAGTGTTTGTTATTTGGAGATCAGCATTGTCTGTGTCATCACAAACATTGTCTGTGTCATAATCATAATCATAGTTCATGACTTCATCAGCCCGGTCGTCGAGATCGAATATCTTTTCATCACCCTCTCCGGTATTGTTATATTGGGAGCCGTCATCTGCTTCATTCAGATCATCTAGCCTGTGAGGGCTGCGTATAATGTCGAACAACTCCTCTTCTCTCTCTCTGCCGGTATTGATGCCATATCTTTTACTTTACTAATAATACAGAAGTAATATAAAACAATTTAGTATTCAAATTACAATGCATGGATGCAATTAATCAATAAGTAAAATCTGAATCTCGAATAGATCCTCTCGAATATATAATCTCGAATACATCATCGTCTTAATATATATAATCTCGAATACATCGTCTCGAATACTGTATATCGAATACATCACTAACTAGGTACCTAATAAAGATTGAGTACTACAGAAGAATCTAGGGAGCCACTCGCGGTTCCTGGGGCACGGGCGGTGCACACCCAAAGAGAAGGAACCATCACAGGATCATATCTCCGATCATCTGCCCAAAGAACCCGCCAAGTAGTGGAGAACCTGACGTCGTCCATAGCAGCCATGTAGCAATGGACGTGCTCATCTTCCTCCCTGACACGGCGATGCACCACCTCCGACGGGGCCGGCTGCCTCTGCACCAAATGTGGCCCACGCGAACGCCACCAAAGAAGATCAGGGTCGACGACGGGACCCGAGGTCGGGTTCCTCACCAAGCGGCGCCCCCCTCCAGGTAGCACCTCCCAGTGCCAGCCCGGCGGAGCCCAGTCCCGGACATGGGTCCCCTCAAGTAGGACGTCGTCGCGAACGGGTCGACGGCGAGGATGCGGGCCGGGCATATCATCGAGAACAAATACTATATGCCCGCAAAAATTAACATTTTTTAAATGATTGGATTGTGATAACTAAAATTCTATATATATGCAAATTCTAACAATTTGACATTAATCTAATTCATCTAACTAAAACTAATTCTAAAATTTCCTGATTATATAACTAACATTTCCATAACAATTCTAATATTTATATAACTAAAAAACAGAAAAATTACTAACATTTCTATAAATATTTCTATAACTAAAAAACAGAAAACATTTATAACATTTCTATAAAACTAACATTTCTAATATTTATATAACTAAAAAACAGAATAATTTCTAACATTTTTATAACTAAAAAACAGAAAAATTTATAACAAACAAACTAATGTGTGTGTGTGTGTAGTGTGTGTGTGTGTGTGTGTGTGTGTAGTGTGTGTGTGTGTGAGTGGAC
>NC_057795.1:14461747-14508056 GCF_018294505.1 Triticum aestivum | reverse complement strand
GGGGCCGGCGACGAGGGGCGGCGACGTCCGAGGTCGGCGACGAGGGGCGGGGGCGGCGACGATCGGGGCCGGGCGGCGTGACGGAGGGAAACAGAGGGAAGAACAGAGGGAAACTGAATTTTTTTCAAGTGTAGTATATAGGATGGACCTTTAGTACCGGTTGGAGCCACCAACCGGTACTAAAGGTCTGTTTTGGCCAGGCCAAGCGGCGGGAAGCGCACCCCCTTTAGTACTGGCTCGTGGCACCAACCGGTACTAAAGGGGGGGGTCTTTAGTGCCGGTTGGATCCATGTCCCGGTACTAAAGGGGGTGCATGCGCTGGCTCCAGGAGGTGCGCAAGTTTAGTCCCACCTCGCTAGTCGAAGGGCTACCGCACTGGTTTATAAGCCCCAGTGCGGTAGCTCTTCGAGCTCCTCTCCTTACCTGGCCTACTGGGCCTACCTGTCCTCTTCGCCCAGTGGGCCTACTGGGCCTTTGCGGGCCTGCATCCTGGCCCAACAAAAGGTTGTGTTGCTGGTCGTATGCAGGCCGCTTTGGCCTAGTAGGCGGGCTTTTTTTTCTTAATTTTTTTCGCTTTATTTATTTTTGAGTTGTTTTTTTGCTGTATTTAGAGTTTCTTTGTGATTATTTTTGCTTTCGGTACAAAAAATTACAAACTTTCTGTTAGTGCCGGTAGTTTTCAAATTTGAATAGTTTAAATTTTGAATTATTTGAAATTTGTGTGAATCACTAGTTTGTGAATAACTTAACTTTGAAAAAAGTTTTTTCAGTGATTCTTTTTTCTTATGTTTAATATTAGTGTGTTTTATCATTATATTCAATTTGGTAATGCTTAGGTTATTTAAAAAATGAAATGCCTTTGTAACAGTTCAGTTTTCATCAGAAACCCTGATACTTCGAAAGAGATTGTCCATTTTATACATGAAGTGCATCCAGTTTTTGCCGTAACTATTTGTATGAAATTATGATACCATGCCGAATTTCAACCTTTTCTGAGTTTATTTGAAATGCTTTTCAATTTCAGGGTCATTTAGCTGGAAAAAAATCAGTAAATGCATGAAAAGAATTTGTTTGCACATAAAATTTCTTTGCGTTTCAAATGCCAAAACACATAACTACCCTAACTATTACAGACATTCCCTCCTGGGTATGAAACACAGAAGAAAGTGATGATAGTGAAGCCGATCACATCCCAGATTTTTCGGTGTGAAACTTTTTCTTCATGTGTGTCCCTTTGCGCCGTAACCATGGAAAATCTTCATCATTTAACAGGATGCTCATGTCAATATTCACTGTGAATGGAGCAATTTCATCAAACTTTTCATAATCTTCTGACATGTCTGTGTTGTCATCCACTCCCATGATGTTTCTTTTTCCTGAAAGAACTATGTGGCACTTTGGCTCGTCGTATGATCTATTCGCTTCCTTATCTTTTCTTTTTCTCGGCCTGGAAGACATGTCTTTCACATAAAAAACCTGCGCCACATCATTGGCTAGGACAAATGGTTCGTCTGCATACGCAAGATTGTTGAGATCCACTGTTGTCATTCCGTACTGCGGGTCTTCCGTTACCCCGCCTCATCTCATATTGACCCATTTGCACCGAAACAAAGGGACCTTCAAATCACCTGATCCATAGTTAAGTTCCCATATGTCCTCTATGTAACCATAATATGTTTCCTTTCCCATGTTGGTTGTTGCATCAAAGCGGACACCACTGTTTTGGTTGGTGCTCTTCTTATCTTGGGCGATCGTGTAAAATGTATTCCCATTTATCTGGTACCCTTTGAAAGTCATTATATTCGAAGATGGTAACTGGGACAGCGAGTACAGGTCATTTTGAATATCGCCATCATTCAGGGCACGTTTCTGCAACCAACCGGCGAAAGTCCTCGTTTGTTCGCGTGTAATCCAGTCGTCAGACTTCTCCGGGTGTTTGGATTGTAGAAAATTCTTGTGTTCCTCCATATACGGAGCCACCAAGGCGGAATTCTATAGAACTGTGTAGTGTGCTTCAGTGAGAGAATGCCCGTCCATACATATTATTTGAAGCCCTCCTAGCGTGCCTTTTCCTTCCAGTCTGCCCTTATGCCGCGATTCAGGAACACCAATCGGCTTAAGGTAAGGAATGAAGTCAATACAAAACTCAATGAACTCCTCATTTTCATGGCCCTTCGAGATGCTTCCTTCTGGCCTAGCACGGTTATGAACATATTTCTTCAAGACTCCCATGAACCTTTCAAAGGGGAACATGTTGTGTAGAAATACAGGACCCAAAACGTTAATCTCTTCGCAAAGGTGAACTGGGACGTGCGTCATGATGTTGAAGAAGGATGGTGGGAAACTGACAAGACATTGCACCAAATCATTTTGTAACCTTGGTATGTGTCGGTGTCAAAACCGGCGGGTCTCGTGTAGGGGGTCCCGAACTGTGCGTCTAGGCGGATGGTAACAGGAGACGAGGGACACGATGTTTTACCCAGCTTCGGGCCCTCTTGATGGAGGTAAAACTCTATGTCCTGCTTGATTGATATTGATATTGTGGATGTTATAAGAGTGGATCTACCACGAGATCAAGGAGGCTAAACCCTAGAAGCTAGCCTATGGTATGATTGTAATGGTTGTTGTTGTGTCCTACGGACTAAAGCCATCCGGTTTATATAGACACCGGAGAGGGCTAGGGTTACATAGAGTCGGTTACAATGGTAGGAGATCTACATATCCGTATCGCCAAGCTTGCCTTCCACGCCAAGGAAAGTCCCCTCCGGACACGGGACGAAATCTTCAATCTTGTATCTTCATAGTCTTGGAGTCCGTCCGATGATGATAGTCCGGCCGATGATGGTGATCCGGCTATCCGGACACCCCTTAGTCCAGGACTCCCTCAGTAGCCCCCGAACCAGGCTTCAATGACGATAAGTCCAGCATGTGTGCAGTCTTCGGCGTTGCAAGGCGGGTTCTCCTTCAAGTTCCATGTACCTGCCGAACAGTGTCCGGCTTCCTCATCAATATTGCGCTTCTTGGCTTCCACGCCCAATAATGGCCTTCTTCCACGCGTCGCACGAATGCGAAAAGCCAGGGTATCTTCTACGTTTTACCCCCTAGCAGCGCGAATAACCTGCCTATAAGAGAGGCAGGAATCCAGATCCAAATCACACCATCTTCCTCCCGCAAGTACTCATCGGAGCGCTGCTTGACCAAAAATCCATTCCATCATGGACCGTCGACGCGGCTCCTCTCCTCGCGTTCCCAGTCCTTCGCCAGGAGATTGGAGGAGATGTTCTGTTCTGCACAGCGAGCTGGTGACGCTCCAAGCGGAAGGATATCTTCCTCTGGCCTTTATTGTTCCGGTTTGAGCCGGGCTGGCCACCTACCGAGGTGGGAAGCAAGCGGAGGTCATCCCTAGTCCCTCCAAAGGGGAGCGGGTATGCTTCATCCCTTATCTAATAAGGGGGCTTGGATTTCCTGTACATCCATTTCTCCGCGGGCTCCTGGAGTTCTACGGACTCCAGCTCCATCACCTAACGCCCGCCTCCATCCTGCATATCGCGGGTTTCGTAGCCCTTTGCGAGCTATTCCTGGGCGTCGAGCCCCATTTTGCGCTGTGGAAGAGGCTATTCTGCCTCGTAACCCGCTCTTACGAGGGGTTAATATATCGAGTGGGCGGCGCCGAAATATGGCGCATCACCGGGACCGGATACCTATACGGCACCCCTAGGACGGCGTCCGAAGACTGGCCTTCAGAATGGTTTTATATAGAAGACGCTCCATTGCCGGACCCAGTTCGGATCGGCCTCCCAGAGTTTAGCGACGCTCCTCTGAAGAAACGCCTAAGTTGGCGCCCACGGAGCCCTCAGCTGGAGGAAGACAAGAGCATCCATTATTTGATGGGTCGGATAAGGCTGTTGGCCCATTCCGGATTGACCATGATCGGAGTCATGGCCACATGCATTATGCGGGGGGTGCAGCCGCTGAAATACAGGGGCCACCCAATGTGGGATTTTAACGGGGAGGACGACGCCACCCGCCACGGCCGCTTATTCATCCGACCCGTGCTTCTAAAGCCGAGTACCTTACTCTGTGATTTTGACGCAGGAACTGCGCCGGAATGTGGAGGACATTCACAGTCCGGCTCACCAACCCGAGGATCCGGGAAGATCCCTTGATCCGACCTTCGAAGAGGATCCGGATATAAAGGTGGAGCTAATTGATGGGGTGTTCCATCAGCTCAGCATCGATAATTCTTTAGTCGCCATCACGGCCGACTACCCCGGCTTGTCGCCGGCTTCCCAGGTACTTATGACCGGATTCTTAACACCATTACTCCATCTTCGCGCGTTTCTGACCACCATATACAACGGTGTCGTGCAGGCTGCGCCTTCAAGGCGGGAAGCCAAACCCATGACGGCTGACCAACAAGGGTCAGTTCGGCCCAGCAGGCGCAAGAGGAGTGTGGCGTGAGTCGACGCAAAGGTATAGCTCATGGTTCGTTATTTAAAACAACGTCCCTAGGAAGTGTTTGAGTGCTTATGACTTTTGTAGGAGAAAAAGCGCCCGCTGGACTGCAGGCGTAGAGGTTGCCAATCCGGCCTCTACCAGCCAAGCTCCAGCGCCTGGCCTGGAGGGGGAGGCGAGCGCAAGGCGCGAGCCCGATACTCCTCCAACGGAGGATGCCGACAGACTGTCCGCCACCAAATCTGAGGTGGAGAGCGCCATGAACCACAGGCGCCGCCGGACAGTTTTTCGTGACGCGTGCTTTTCCCCTGAGGTGTTGAATGCCTTTAACGCGGGGGACGCGCACCTCCGTGCCGCTCAAGATGGTTTGACCAGAGCCACGGAGCAGTATGTGAAAGACATACGGGTAAGAGATTTTAATAGTTGTATATGCCAGTTGCCCCCGAGACTTAAAGTAGTTGTGCTAACTGATTTAAGGATCACGTTTAACTGTAGGGTCTTACAAAGAAGAATACCCAACTGTCTCAGGAGCTGCAAGAGTGTAAGGCCCAACTTGAGGCCGCACTCGCTGCCGCAGGAGGAAACACAGGGACCTCTCCTGGTAACGCATTATTTTAGAAAGATAAGTAGAGTTTGGCCTGGGCGCAAGTCTAAAAATGACGTTGCAAGTGCTGCCGGACAAGATCCAGATAGGCAAGAACTTCTGCGCCAGATAAAGGCCGGCGAGAGGGTGCTGCATAAGGTGCAGCATGAAAGGAACAAGCTCCAGGATGCCCATGCCCAGCTTGGAGAAGAGCTGAAAGGCGTTCGGGCCGAGCTGTCTGGCTCCGTTAAGGAGAATCAGCGGCTTCGTCGCGGCATCTATAGTAAGTGCTTAAGCGAATTCCTTTGAAATGAAGAGTTCGGCGAGGAAGTCCATTGATAAAATATGTTTGTAGGTATACTCACAGGTCGCCCTGCGGAGGAGATGCCCATATCAACGGGTGATCAACTTCCCGAATTGTTGCAACTGATCGAACGAGTTCGGAGGCAATGAGTGGTGTCATCCAGGCTTTATGGCCAGCCTTCTCCCTACCCGAGGGCCTTGGGGAGCTTGCGGAGAAGCTTCAGGGAGTGCGGCAGTGCTTCCATTTATGGAAGATTTCAGCCTACTGCCAAGGTGCCAGGGAGGCCTGGGCCATGGTGAAGACGCGGTACAAGAAGGCGGATCCCAACCACATCGCCGAGGTCGGACCTGTGGGGCCTGATGGGAAGGAGATCCCTGTGAGTTTAGTATACGGGCAAGTAGAGTTGGCCGCTAAATTTTCCCAACAGGACTGTAAATTAGAAAGCCTGTTAGACAGGATTGAGGAAGAATACAGTTAGTCGATTTGACAATGTATTATAAAATGACATGTAAAATGCCTTCTAGCCGGATTGTAGATCGTTTGTCTTTGCCGACCTTTTCGCTTCGACCTCGGGACCCTAGAGTCCGGAGTGTGTCTGAATACCTTCTCGGCTATGAAACAACCGGGGTATGCATGGAGACCAGGCGTAGGGGTCATTAGTGCTTTATCAGACAAGTGCCCAACTAGTTATGTTATATTACATGGATAGTAAGAAACATCTTCTAGGGAGAATAGTTCCGTTAAGGGTTCCTTTCCTCTGGGGGAGGCATGCCCTAAGGTGCATGTACGGACTGTGAAAGAAGCAGAAAACATCTGGGCACAGATAAATAAGTAGGTAAGAAATCATCTTTCAAGTCACCGGCCGAATATTCCCTTAAGAACGCTAGCTTTCGGCTTCACCAAGTCTGAGGTACACATCCGGCTGACCCGGCAGTAACAATCGCAGAGGTGCTCCCTTTACCTCCTAGCCGAACAATCGGGAACGTAGTTGTAAGCACAGGAGCCAGGCAACCCAGCTTGGCCAAAACTTAAGTCATATCGATGCATATAATGGTGAGTAAAAGGTACATGTGGAAGCTTGACACATGTGCTGGGCATGAAGCCCTTATAATTGAGCTTTTGGAAAAGAAGCCCCCAGGTATAATGAGTGCGGATGGCACAACAAGTGTTATGCGAACAATGCGCAAGTAGGCCCTTAAGTCCTTTTTAGTAAAAGGGTTAAGAGAAGAAAGAGAAACAAAAGACAGCTGAAGTGTAAAAATTTGAACGGGGGAAGGGGACGAACTCTTAGTCCGGCGCTAGGCATAGAATCTTCGGAGGCGGGCTGCGTTCCATGGGTTCGGCTCGAGTCAGTTGTCCGACGCATTTCGTAGACGGTACGCTCCGCCGGTCAGGACTTGATCGATAATGAAGGGGCCCTCCCATTTGGGCTTGAGCTTGTCCTTTTTCTTGTCCGGCAGGCGTAGAACTAGTTCGCCAACGTTGTAAGTCTTGGCCCGTACTTCTCTGCTTTGATATCTTCGAGCCTGCTGCTGATAGAATGCGGAACGAGCCTTAGCGACGTCGCGTTCTTCCTCCAATGTGTCCAAGTTGTCCTGCCGATCCAGCTCGGCCTCTCTTTCTTCATACATGCGCACTCGAGGTGAGTCATGAATAATGTCGCAGGGCAGAACTGCCTCTGCGCCGTATACCATAAAAAATGGTGTGAATCCGGTAGTACGGTTGGGCGTTGTCCGCAGCCCCCAGAGTACGGAGTCGAGCTCCTCTACCCAGTGCGTGTAAGATTTCGTAAGTGACCGCACTAGTCTGGGTTTAATGCCGCTCATTATTAGACCATTTGCTCGTTCCACTTGACCATTGGTTTGAGGATGATAGACTGAAGCGTAATCAAGCTTAATGCCCATATTTTTGCACCAGGATTTAACCTCGTCGGCCGTGAAATTCGTGCCGTTATCGGTGATGATGTTGTGGGGGACGCCAAAACGGTGTACTACCCCGGAGATAAAGTATATCACTGGTCCGGACTCTGCCGTTTTGACTGGTTTGGCCTCTATCCATTTGGTGAACTTGTCCACCATGACCAATAGGTACCTTTGCTTGAGGGTTCCCCCTTTAAGGGGTCCAACCATGTCAAGCCCCCAGACTGCGAACGGCCAGGTAATGGGTATAGTTTTGAGGGCGGTGGGTGGCATATGGCTCTGATTAGCAAAGAGCTGACAACCGACGCATATTTGGACTAAGTCCTGAGCATCTGCCCGGGCCGTCGGCCAATAAAATCCTGTACGGAATGCCTTTCCTAGAAGGGCCCGGGCTGCTGCGTGGTGTCCGCCTAGTCCGGCATGAATTTCAGCCAGGAGGTTTCGCCCTTCCTCTTCTGATATACACCTTTGAAGGACTCCGGTTGTGCTTTTCTTATAAAGTTCTCCCTCATGGACCTTGTAGGCTTTAGATCGTCGGACTATGCAGCGGGCCTCATTTTGGTCTTCGGAAAGTTCCTGCCTAAGCAAGTAGGCTAGGAATGGCTCTGTCCACGGGGCGATTACAGCCATTATGTCGTGGGCCGAAGGTGTTGTGTAATCGGCTGAATCGCCGGTTGGCGCGGTTTTTTCCGCTTTGTCGTTTCCGGACTCCTCTTCCCATAGAACGGATGGCTTGAAGAGCCGTTCCAGGAAGATGTTTGGAGGGACAGCGTTACGTTTTGCGCCGATGCGTGCCAGTACGTCGGCTTCTTGGTTATTATCTCGGGCTACGTGATGGAATTCAAGTCCTTCAAACCGAGCTGACATTTTTAGGACAGCATTGCGATATGCTGCCATTTTTGGATCCTTGGCGTCAAAATCTCCATTTATTGGGGATATTGCGAGGTTTGAATCCCCGTGCACCTCTAGGCGTTGGATGCCCATGGAGATTGCCATCCGGAGACCATGTAAAAGGGCCTCGTATTCGGCTGCGTTGTTGGAGTCCGTGTACATTATTTGAAGTACGTATTGGACTGTGTCCCTGGTCGGGACATCAATACGACGCCAGCCCCCAGTCCGGCCAACATTTTAGAGCCGTTGAAGTGCATAATCCAATTGGAGTATGCGCCATACTCTTTAGGGAGTTCGGCTTCGGTCCATTCAGCGACAAAGTCAGCCAAAACTTGTGACTTTATAGCTCGCCGAGGTTTGTAAGTTATATCGAATGGTAAGAGCTCAATGGCCCATTTTGCAATCCTGCCCGTTGCGTCGCGGTTGTTTATAATGTCATTGAGTGGTACTTCAGAGGCCACTGTTATCGAACACTCTTGAAAGTAGTGTCGGAGCTTCCGGGATTCCATGAACACCGCATACGCTATCTTCTGATAGTGCGGGTAACGGGACTTGCAGGGGGTTAACACAGTGGATACGTAATACACTGGTTTTTGAAGACGGAATTTATGCCCTTCTGTCTCTCGTTCGATGACGAGTACCACGCTTACAACCTGATGCATTGCTGCGATGTATAACAGCATTGGTTTGCACAGGTTGGGCGCAGCCAGGACCGGATTTGTTGCCAATACGGCCTTTATTTCTTCGAGTCCGGCAGTGGCAGCATCCGTCCACTCGAAGTGTTCGGTGTGCCTGAGGAGGCGATAGAGGGGCAACACCTTTTCTCCTAGGTGGGAGATAAAGCGGCTTAGAGCCGCCACGCATCCAGTCAATTTATGGATCTGTTTGAGGTCTTTTGGAATATCCAGCTGTGACAGAGCCCAGATCTTGGCCGGGTTTGCTTCAATTCCTCTACCGGATACAATGAAGCCCAAGAGCTTTCCGGCTGGTACGCCGAAAACGCATTTTTTCGGATTCAGCTTAATGTCATATGCTCGGAGGTTGTCGATGTTGGAAATATGCCCTAGAGGCAATAATAAATTGGTTATTATTATATTTCCTTGTTCATGATAATCGTTTATTATCCATGCTATAATTGTATTGATAGGAAACTCAGATACATGTGTGGATACATAGACAACACCATGTCCCTAGTAAGCCTCTGGTTGACTAGCTCGTTGATCAATAGATGGTTACGGTTTCCTGACCATGGACATTGGATGTCATTGATAATGGGATCACATCATTAGGAGAATGATGTGATGGACAAGACCCAATCCTAAGCCTAGCACAGAGATCGTGTAGTTCGTATGCTAAAGCTTTTCTAATGTCAAGTATCTTTTCCTTAGACCATGAGATTGTGCAACTCCCGGATACCGTAGGAATGCTTTGGGTGTACCAAACGTCACAACGTAACTGGGTGGCTATAAAGGTGCACTACAGGTATCTCCGAAAGTGTCTGTTGGGTTGGCACGAATCGAGACTGGGATTTGTCACTCCGTGTAAATGGAGAGGTATCTCTGGGCCCACTCGGTAGGACATCATCATAATGTGCACAATGTGACCAAGGGGTTGATCACGGGATGATGTGTTACGGAACGAGTAAAGAGACTTGCCGGTAACGAGATTGAACAAGGTATCGGTATACCGACGATCGAATCTCGGGCAAGTACAATACCGTTAGACAAAGGGAATTGTATACGGGATTGATTGAGTCCTTGACATCGTGGTTCATCCGATGAGATCATCGTGGAACATGTGGGAGCCAACATGGGTATCCAGATCCCGCTGTTGGTTATTGGCCGGAGAACGTCTCGGTAATGTCTGCATGGTTCCCGAACCCGTAGGGTCTACACACTTAAGGTTCGATGACGCTAGTGTTATAAAGGAAGTTTGTATGTGGTTACCGAATGTTGTTCGGAGTCCTGGATGAGATCCCGGATGTCACGAGGAGTTCCGGAATGGTCCGGAGGTAAAGATTTATATATGGGAAGTCCTATTTTGGCCACCGGAAAATGTTCGGGATTTTTCGGTATTGTATCGGGAAGGTTCTAGAAGGTTCCGGAGTGGGGCCCACCTGCATGGGGGACCCACATGAACGTGGGTAGTGGGGGCAAGGCCCCACACCCCTGGTCAAGGCGCACCAAGATCCCCCCTTAGAAGGAATAAGATCATATCCCGAAGGGATAAGATCAAGATCCCTAAAAAAGGGGGATAACAATCGGTGGGGAAGGAAATGATGGGATTTCTTTCCTCCCACCTTTGCCAACGCCCCAATGGACTTGGAGGGCAAGAAACCATCCCTCTCCACCCCTATATATAGTGGGGAGGCGCATGGGAGCTTCACCCTTCTCTTGGCGCAGCCCTCCCCCTCTCCCAAGTCCTCCTCTCCCGCGGTGCTTGGCGAAGCCCTGCAGGATTGCCACGCTCCTCCACCACCACCATGCCATCGTGCTGCTACTGGATGGAGTCTTTCTCAACCTCTCCCTCTCTCCTTGCTGGATCAAGGCATGGGAGACGTCACCGGGCTGTACGTGTGTTGAATGCCGAGGTGCCGTCCGTTCGGCACTAGAATCTCCGGTGATTTGGATCACGACGAGTACGACTCCTTCAACCCCGTTCTCTTGAACGCTTCCGCTTAGCGATCTACAAGGGTATGTAGATGCACTCCCCTCTCTCTCGTTGCTAGTATCTCCATAGATTGATCTTGGTGATGCGTAGAAAATTTTGAATTTCTGCTACGTTCCCCAACAGTCGAATGTGACCCTCAAGTCGTCTACTAGAGTTTCGACGTGTTTAGTGTTGACGACTATGTCGTCTATGTATGCCTCTACTGTTTTGCCGATCTGGGTAGCCAGACATGTCTGAATCATGCGCTGATATGTTGCGCAGGCATTTTTAAGTTCGAAGGGCATCGTGTTGAAGCAGAATGGTCCATATGGAGTAATGAATGTCGTTGCGGCTTGATCCGCTTCTGCCATCTTGATTTGGTGATAGCCGGAGTATGCATCCAGGAAGCACAATGAATCGTGCCCTGCAGTGGCATCGATGATTTGGTCGATGCGGGGGAGGGGTAAGGGATCCTTTGGGCAGGCTTTATTTACGTCTTTTAAATCAACACATAGGCACCAGGATTTGTCCTTCTTTGGTACCATTACCAGGTTTGCTAGCCAATCCGGATGTTTGATGTCTCTGATGAATCCGGCTTCCAATAGTTTGGCTAGTTCTTCTCCCATTGCCTGTCTTTTGGGTTTGGAAAATCGTCAAAGAGCCTGTTTGACTGGCTTGAACCCTTTTAGGATGTTTAGGCTATGCTCTGCCAATCTGCGGGGGATTCCTGGCATATCTGAAGGATGCCAGGCGAAAATGTCCCAATTTTCCCGAAGGAATTCTCGCAGTGCAGCGTCTACATCAGGGTTCAACTGTGCCCCGATGGAGGTCGTCTTTGTCGGGTCCGTTGGATGGACCTGGAATTTTATTATTTCGTCCGCTGGTTTAAAGGAGGTGGACTTGGATCTCTTATCGAGTATCACATCATCTCTGTGCACCGTAGCGCGCAGCGCGGTGAGTTCCTCTGCCGCTAGGGCTTCGGATAGTGCCTCCAGGGCTAATGCGGCTGTTTTGTTTTCGGCGCGGAGTGCTATGTCCGGATCACTAACGAGAGTGATTATCCCGCCAGGCCCAGGCATTTTGAGCTTCATGTACCCGTAATGGGGTATGGCTTGGAAAATTGTGAACGCCTCTCGTCCTAATATAGCGTGATATCCGCTGCTGAACGGGGCCACTTGGAACGTGATTTCTTCGGACTTGTAATTGTCCGGTGAGCCGAACACCACATCGAGTGTGATTTTTCTGATGCAGCGTGCTTCCCGGCTAGGGATTATTCCTCTGAAGGTTGTGCTGCTTCGCTCAATGCGGCTCCAGTCCATTTCCATTTTTTGAAGAGTTTCCTCGTAAATGAGGTTCAATCCGCTGCCGCCATCCATGAGTACCTTGGTAAGTCGAAAGCCGTCCACTATTGGACTGAGGACCAATGCGGCTGGTGCTCGGGCTGTTCGGAATTTAGGTTCATCGCTGGCATTGAAGGAGATGGCCGCGTTGCTCCAAGGATTTGTTGTTGCTACTTGGTAGACTTTGGCGAGGCTGTGGATTGTTCGTTTCCGCATATTGTTTGATGCGAAAGTCTCAAAGACTGTTGATACCGTACCGGTATTGTTGGTGTGGTTTCCCGGGCTAGAAGCTCCTTGCCACTTTTGGCCACCTGCCGTAATATCCAACATGCACGAAGGCTATGTGTTGGGGTGGCGCCCTTGGTACTGTGAATTGTACAGGGTTTGCTGAGCCATCCCTCCAGTACGGTTCCGTTTCCTTTAAGGGGCTTCTGTTTTTTGGTTCTTGTACCTGGTGCCTGAGTGTAATGCACCCTTTTGTTGCGGACTGGGGCTGTATCCGGGGCCGGATTGTCTCAAAACCTATCTTCGGTTTTCCGAAAACTCTCTATCACACAGTACTTTTGCACTATGGATGCCAGGTCGGCGAAACGTGTGATTTCATGACGGCTGACGGCGTTCAAGATTCCCCTGTCCGTGCAATTATTGCAAAAAATCGAGATTGCATTTTCCTCTCGGCAGTCCTTTATCCTGTCCATGACCAGGAGGAATCTGGCCCAGTAATGATGTACTGTTTCGGCTGGCTCTTGCCGGATTAGAGATAGATCGCATATATCTGGACGGGTAGGCCTAATTGAGTCCGGGACCCTGTCCATCTCGAGGCTCAAGGGCCGAGAAGTTTCCGAATTTGGAAGCTTGGAAAGTGGAACATTGTCCAACGAGTCCGGTCCGATGCCTGACTTTATGTTCAGCGCTTGATCGAAATCCGTTCCTCCGCGGGAATCCGGCATGGAGTGTTCGGTAGCCCGGAGACGACTAGTTTTCAATATGGGAGAAGGATCGTCGCGATGTTCCTCTACCACCGTGACGTGGTGGGTAACCTGGGGAGAGTTAATCTCTCTCAGATCGTTTTTATGCCCGATCTGATTGTAGTCTGTAGCGACTCCCAGGGCGGCGATCCGATCCAAGAGTTCGTTTACAGACAAGAGCTCTGCTGGATCTAGCTGCTCGGCGAATTCCGAGTTGACGTGAAGATTGCTCTCGATGACCCGAGAGGTCATCGTTGAAGCGGTGGCCGGACAGGCGGTCATAAGAAAACCACCTAGCCGGATAGTTTGGCCAGCGGCCAAGGCTCCATTGGCGAAGACACCGTCCTTGAAGACGAGAAGAGGCATCCTTCCTATCGGTGACGGCACAGAGGAACTCTCAATGAAAGCACCAATGTCGATGTCAAAACCGGCAGATCTCGGGTAGGGGGTCCCGAACTGTGCGTCTAGGCGGATGGTAACAGGAGACGAGGGACACGATGTTTTACCCAGGTTCGGGCCCTCTTGATGGAGGTAAAACCCTACGTCCTGCTTGATTGATATTGATATTGTGGATGTTACAAGAGTGGATCTACCACGAGATCAAGGAGGCTAAACCCTAGAAGCTAGCCTATGGTATGATTGTAATGGTTGTTGTTGTGTCCTACGGATTAAAGCCATCCGATTTATATAGACACCGGAGAGGGCTAGGGTTACATAGAGTCGGTTACAATGGTAGGAGATCTACATATCCGTATCGCCAAGCATGCCTTCCACGCCAAGGAAAGTCCCCTCCGGACACGGGACGAAGTCTTCAATCTTGTATCTTCATAGTCTTGGAGTCCGGCCGATGATGATAGTCCGGCCGATGATAGTTCGGCCGATGATGGTGATCCGGCTATCAGGACACCCCTTAGTCCAGGACTCCCTCAGTATGATTTCTGGATCGATTACCTTCTGAGAGATTGCATTGAGGAATGCACATAGCTTCACAATGGCTAATCGAACGTTTTCCGGTAGAAGCCCCCTCAGTGCAACCGGAAGAAGTTGCATCATAATCACGTGGCAGTCATGAGACTTTAGGTTCTGGAACTTTTTCTCTGCCATATTTATTATTCCCTTTATATTCGACGAGAAGCCAGACGGTACCTTCATGCTGAGCAGGCATTCGAAGAAGATTTCCTTCTCTTCTTTGGTAAGAGTGTAGCTGGCCTGACCCTGATATATGTCGTCTTTTGCGTGCATACGTTGCTGGTCCTCCCATGCCTTTGGTGTATCTTTTGTCTTCCCATACATGCCCAAAAAGCCAAGCAGGGTCACGCAAAGATTCTTCGTCACGTGCATCACGTTGATTGCGGAGCGGACCTCTAGGTCTTTCCAATATGGCATGTCCCAAAATATAGATTTCTTCTACCACATGGGTGCGCGTCCGTCAGCGTCCTTCGGAACAGGTTTTCCGCCAGGACCCTTTCCAAAGATTACCTCCAAATCCTTTACCATATCATGTACATCAGCACCAGTACGGTGGCGAGGCTTCGTCCGGTGATCCACCTCACCTTTGAAATGCTTGCTTTCTTTCTTACGGGATGCCTTGTCGGAAGAAATCGACGATGTCCCAGGTACACATTTTCTTCCTACAACTATCCAAATATATACTGTCGGTATCTTCCAAACAGTGCGTGCATCCGCGGTATCCCTTGTTTTTCTGTCCTGAAAGTTTACTGAGAGCAGGCCAATCATTGATGGTCACGAACAGCAACGCCTTTAGGTCAAATTCTTCCTGTTCGTGCTCATCCCACGCACGTACACTTGTTCCATTCCACAGCTGTAATAGTTCTTCAACTAATGGCCTTAGGTACACATCAATGTTGTTGCTGGGTTGCTTAGGGCCTTGGATGAGCACTGGCATCATAATGAACTTCCGCTTCATGCACAACCAAGGAGGAATGTTATACAAACATAGAGTCACAGGCCACGTGCTATGGTTGCTGCTCTGCTCCCCAAAAGGATTAATGCCATCTGCGCTTAGACCAAACCATACGTTCCTTGGGTCACCTGCAAACTCCTCCCAGTACTTTCTCTCGATTTTTCTCCACTGCGAACCGTCGGCGAGTACTCTCAACTTTCCGTATTTCTTACAATCTTCTGCGTGCCACCGCATAGCCTTCGCATGCTCTTTGTTTTGGAACAAACGTTTCAACCGTGGTATTATAGGAGCATACCACATCACCTTGGCAGGAATCTTCTTCCTGGGGCGCTTGCCCTCGACATCATCAGGGTCATCGCGACTGATCTTATAACGCAATGCACCGCATACCGGGAAAGCATTCAAATCCTCATACTCACCGCGGTAGAGGATGTAGTCATTAGGGCATGCATGTATCTTTTGCACCTCTAACCCTAGAGGGCAGACAACCTTCTTTGCTTCATACGTACTCTCGGGCAATTCGTTGTCCTTTGGAAGCATATTCTTTATCATTACCAGCAACTTTCCAAATCCCTTGTCAGATACACCATTCTCTGCCTTCCATTGCAGCAATTCAAGTGTGGTGCCCAACTTTTTTTTGTCAGCTTCGCAATTCGGGTACAACAATTTCTTGTGATCCTCTAACATGCGCTGCAACTTCGTCCTCTCCAGATCACTTGCGCAGTTTCTCTTTGCATCGGCAATGGCCCGACCTAGATCATCAGCGGGCTCATCTGATGCCTCTTCTTCAGCTTCTTCACGTATTGTCGGCTCAGCTTCTTCCCCCATTGTTGTATCATCGTATTCAGGGAACCCATGGCCAGGATAGCCGTCGTCGTCCTCTTCTTCTTCATTGTCTTCCATCATAACCCCTATTTCTCCGTGCTTGGTCCAAACATTATAGTGGGGCATGAAACTGGACTTAAATAGGTGGATGTGAATGGTTTTTTCTGTAGAGTAACTGTGACCATTCTTACAGCCAGCACATGGACAAGGCATAAAACCATCCGCCCGCTTGTTTGCCTCAGTGGCCCACAGAAAAGCATGCACACCATTAATGAAGTCGGGAGAGCATCGGTCATCATACATCCATTGTCGGCTCATCTTCATTACACAACACCAAATAGACCAAATTAATACAAGTTCATACATAAAGTTCATACATAAAGTTCATATACAACACTTAATTAAATGCAACATACAAATAACTCTCTAGCTAAAGAATTTAAATGCAACAACAAATGCGATGAAGATCGCAACTAAGGTAACAATTGATCAACAGCATAATGATACCAAGCCACGCTATCAATGGCATATTTTCTAATCTTTCTAATCTTCAACCTCATTTTCTCCATCTTGATCTTGTGATCATCGACGACATCGGCAATATGCAACTCCAATTCCATCTTCTCCCCCTCAATTCTTTTCAATTTTTCTTTCAAATACTCGTTTTCTCTTTCAACTAAATTTAACCTCTCGACAATAGGGTCGGTTGGAATTTCCAATTCACATACCTCCTAGATAAAAATATCTATGTCAACTTGATGGGCATAATTTGTCATAAACACGAAATGCAACAACTAGTTTTAAAAGAGAATATACCACATCCGAATCATAACAAGGACGAGGGCCGACGGGGACGGATATCAAAACCATGGCACTATGTATAACAAACAACGTACAGGTAAGATAATTATACGAGTAACTATATATCCAAATCACACAAACATCAATTTGGTAATGTAAAACATTCATGAACAAGAGCCTCACCACAAGGTGGTGCCGGCGACGGGCGGTGCGGGCGATCGACGGTGGTTAGGATGGAGATTTAGAAGGCACTAAGTAAACCACACCTACATATGCAAACTAAGTGTTATTTTTGACCTCAAATTGCATATAAATCAAATACTAGCAAATATAATTCCTCCCAAATTAATCACTATACAAAGCATTGGAAGATCTAATCTAGCAATGAGAGTTGAAAGGACAAAGTTGCTAACCTTTGTGAACATTTGAATGGATGGGGGCCTTCAAATCTTGACAAATTTTGGGCAAAATTTGTGAGGAGCTCGAGGGGGAAGGGGAAGAACAGAGGAGAAGTGAGGGGAAAGGGGAAGAACAGAGTGGCTCGGGTGGACGAAGGGTTTATGTACGTCGACCTTTAGTACCGGTTCGTTCCACGAACCGGTACTAAAGGTGATGGATGGGCCCCAGACTGACAACACCCTGCCACCACCCTCTTTAGTACCGGTTCGTGGCACGAACCGGTACTAAAGGTTCGCCATGAACCGGTACTAATGAGAACGGCTGGCTAGCCGTTGGAACCGGCACTAATGGACACATTAGTGCCGGCTCAAAACCAAACCGGCACTAATGTGTCTCATATTAGGTGCTTTTTCTACTAGTGGCTTATCGTAATGCCGTTCTTCAAATGTCAGCTCGGTTTGAGGGGCTTGAGTTTCATCATGTGGTTCGAGAAAATAATCAAGCGGCGGATGTCCTTGCCCGCATCGGCGCTAAGCGCGACCCCGTCCCACCTAACATCTTTCTAAAAAGGCTCTTCAAGCCATCCGTGGTGTGGAAAGGGGAGACCGGCAACACCTGTTCGAATCTGACCACAACCCCTGAAAGTGCGTTATATCGACTAGAGGGGGGTTGAATAGGCGATTTTTATGAATTCTTCACTGAGGAATTTGCCGGTGAGGAAATTCCTTAGCGAAGAACTATTAGCAGCGGTATAAGTACTCAGAAGTAAGCATAACAGAATACAAGCATGGTCAACATGATGAAATGAAGACTAGCACAGAGTACAGAAAGCGTAATCACAGGATAACACAAGATGAAGACAAACAGACTGAAGAAATTGAACTGAGGAAATTGAGAAAGTCTTCAGCCAAAGTCTTCAAACACAGATATGAACAAACACTCAACACAGTAATGAGGAAATGAAAGGGTTGAGGAAATAGAACCAGTTAGGTTGGTGAAGACAATGATTTGGTAGACCAGTTCCAACTGCTGTCTCAGTTGTACATCTGGTTGGAGCGGCTGAGTATTTAAACTCGAGGACACACAGTCCCAGACACCCAGTCGCTGAGCACGCAGCTCAGGACACCCAGTCCTCATCGTATTCTCCTTGAACTAAGGTCACACAGACCTCGTCCAATCACTCATGGTAAGTCTTCAGGCGACTTCCAAACCTTCACAGACTTGGTCACTCGGCGATCCACAATTCCTCTTGGATGCTCTAGACCATGACGCCTAACCGTCTGGAAGAAGCACAGTCTTCAAAGGTAACAAGCGTCGGATCCACGCAGGATCAATTTCTTTAGTGATGCTCAATCACTTTGGGTTTGTAGGGGTTTGGTTTTGGGTTTTCCTCACTCGATGATTTTCGCTCAAAGTCCTCGGAGGATGGGTTGCTCTCAAATGACAAGTGTCAAGTTCTCTCGGAGTAGGCAACCAGCTAGTGGTTGTAGGGGGCGACTATTTATAGCCTAGGGAGCAGCCCAGCAACGGTCGGAAATGCCCTTCAATGATATGACCGTTAGGTGGATAAGATATTTCGGGACAGCTGGCGCGCAGCACAGCAACGGTCGGAAATTTGACTCTCAAATTCCTCAGGGCTATCATGTTCCTCACTGTGTAGGTAATTCGCACTGGCGAATTCCTAACTCCTCAGTCAAAACAAATTCATCAGCGACCAGAAGAACTTTGTCTCTGTCACTGAAGAAAGTGACTGAACTGTATGAGATTTCCAAAGGCTTCACTCGAAGGGATTGGTAGGTGTAGGATTTTGAGTTGAGCATCACATGGATATTTTTCCTTAGTATTTCCTCGACCCCCTTTAACAGTACGGTGTTACCTATGACTCAAGAAAGAGAAAATGAAACTACGAAAACAAAAGTCTTCATGCTTCATGTTCCACAAATGAATACCAAGTCTTCAAGGTCACACCAATTTCTTCACTTTCAAAGTCTTCAGAAAGTCTTCAGAATATCAAAGTCTTCAGAGGAAGTACTTCATTTTTAGGGGTCGACTTTCTCTGTAAATATCAAACTCCTCATAGACTTATAGACCTGTGTACACTCACAAACGCATTAGTCCCATATCCTATAAGTCTTCAATACACCAAAATCACTAAGGGGCACTAGATGCACTTACAATCTCCCCCTTTTTGGTGATTGATGACAACCTAGGTTAAGTTTTCAACGGGGATAAACATATGAAGTGTATATACTGATATTGAGGAATTTGATTACAAGATATAGAAGAACTCCCCCAGAAGATGTGCATAGTGAGGAATTTGCTTTTGAGGCAATGCACATTTGAAGAGTTGAATCATGGAGATCTCCCCCTATATCTTGTAATTCATACATGCATTTGGTATATAATATGAAGAATTTGAAATGCATGATGAAATATGGTGCCTGATGAGATTCAGCATGCGTGCAATGTCATTGACGAGGAATAAGCATGCATAGCATAATGCAACAAAAGTATCAGCACAACATCGGGTTTAAGATTACAACTGGATCCAAATAAAAGTTTTAGAAGAACGAGAGTTGTAAATTAAAAAATGCCCTTAATATAGACCCGCCTGAAGACTAACTCAGATTTCTCCCCCTTTGTCATCAAATGACCAAAAGGATTGAAACTGAGGACTAACGCCCCTGAAGAATTTCAAGTCGATGGAGGAGCGCCAGCGTTGTCGGGGTTGTTTGTTGTAGCAGGGCCTGCCGCAGTGTCGTCCAAATCTTCATACTCATCGGTGTCACGCGATGAAGAATAAGAGCTGGCCACCAGTGGAGGAATTTTGACCCTCTTGAATTTCTTCGGAGGAGGTGCAGACCAGTCAAATTCTTCCTTGAGACCCATAGTCTTCAGTTCTTCAGCGCTATAGACATGAGTGAGGACAGCCCAGGTGCGGTTGAAGGTTTCATGAAGGTAGTATTGGTTCTTCTTCACTACATTGTGTGTTGAGGTCATATTGTGAAGAAGTGCACCAAACTGACGCTTAACCCATTTGTGATTGCGATCAACCTTCTGATGAAGACTGAGGAGTAACTCACGGTCAGTCATCACCCTGGGTGCTGTGGCTTGAGGATTTTGCTTGGCTGAGGTATTTGCGGTAGAGTCATGTGTGGCAGAGTCATCATTGGTAGAGTAAGATGCAGCCTTGCGAAATTGACCATCCAATGGACGAGTGCCTTCATCGATCACAGCAACGGCCTTGCCTTTATCATCAGCTGATGAAATTGTCCGTTTGAGGACTTCAATGGGAGGCAAGTAGCTACCGTGGTTCAGAGTGTCAGCTTTGGAATTCAGTGAAGATCTTTCCCTGATGAATCTCATAATCCAAGGAGCATAGCGCTTCAGCTCGAATGGTAACATAGCAATATTGGCCAGAGTCCTCATGAAGAAATCATGGAAGTTGATGGGAACGCCATGAATGATGTTGAAAAGCATATTCTTCATGATGCCAATGACTTCTTCATCATTTGAGTCGTGGCCTTTGATAGGACTCATTTTCTTCGTCAGAATTCGATAGATAGTCCAAGGCACATAGAGTAATTCCTTGACGAGGAATTTGGTTCGTGGGGCCTGCCCAGGATTCAAAGGCTTCATGAGCACTTGCATATAGTGATTTGTCAGTTCAGGGTCACTGTAGGTGCAACGTGCACTGTCATGGGGAGGATTGAGAGGAAGGACACGAAGCAATTCAGTTGCCGGTGCCTTGTAGTGAGTGTTTTCAGTCATCCAGTCCAACACCCATGAGTTGACATCTTCAGCGTCTCCAGTGATATGCAGTGTCGCGTAGAACTGATGAATGAGTTCTTCATTCCAATCGCAAATGTTCGTGCAGAAATTTAGTAGTCCTACATCGTGAAGAACACTGAGGACTGGCTCGAAGCATGGCAGAGATTCCATGTCCACGTGGGGAATATGTTCATGATCAAAGATTTTGTCTTTGTCAAACAGCAAGAGGAATAGATGTTGGCTTGACTAGCAGTCCAGAAACGCCTCTTTCTTATGCGAGCAGAGTCATAGGGGTTGTAGTCAGTGAAGAATTCATGCTCGGCAAAGAAATCTTCAGCCTTGAACTTCTGTTTGCTTGAGAATGGATTCTTTGGCTTTGGCAGAGGGGTGTCAGTGAGTTGCATCACCACCTCAGGAATCGCGAGCTCAGGTTCTTCAGGCTGAGGAATTTCTGGTTCCTCTTCTTGTGCAACCTGAGGATCAGCAGCAGCAGGTTCTTCAGCACTAGCGGCTGGAATATCTTCATGCACAGAGAGAGTGGGTTGAGTTTCTTCAGAGCCCATTTGAACTGTTGGTGCAGGGGACTGAGGAATTGTTGGATCGGGGTGAAGAGAGGAGTATTGGGATGCTGAATTTCCCAAAAGTCATCATTCATCACAGGTGTGGTGCATCCTATATCCACATCTTCATCTTCAATTTCCTCAACACCAGCCTCTTCAGCTGTGAACTGAGGCATAGGTGAGGAAATGACTGGCGTTGAAGGGATTGCGTCCACTTCAATTTCGTCATCAAGCTGCTCTGACGAAGCGGCAGAATGATTTTCTTCATCAGATCCGCTTGGGATCTCATAGTCTTCTCCAAAAGGAACAAGGTCCTTTGATGGCATGGAGGAAATCAGAACAGCATCAATTGTATTTTCGAGTGAGCTGGTCATTGGCTTCATTTTCTTCGCAGCCGAAGAGTTTGACGCAGCTGGTGCCTTCCTTTTCTTCACTGCAGCTCGCTCTGCAGCCTTGGTCTTCTTCACATCAAAAGCAGATGGAAGAATTGGAGTTGGTGTAGGCGCGGGAGGAGCTGAGGAATCTGGTTCATTTTCTTCAGGAGCAACTGATGCAGTTGCTCTGATCTCTTCAGTTTCTTCGGGCGCACCACTAGTGGATGCCCTGGCAATTTCTTCAGCGGCTGGAATTTCTTCACCAGCCCTGGAACGAGCATTTTCTTCAGCAGGCTGAAAGTCATCAGTGGTGCTGGCATGTTCTTCAGCAAGCTGAGCAGAGTCTGCAGCCTGAAGATTTTCTTGTTGCGATGGGGCTGCAACATTTGTGAATTTCTTCGTCAGATTGACGAATCTTACTTTAGCTCCTTGCCAATCAGCATAGTAGGCATCAAAGTCTTTGCTGAGGGCTTGAATTTCAGACTGGGCCTGGAGAAGTTCCTCAGGTGTCATTCTGACAACGTTTTTCTTCAGGAGCTTCTCCTTTCTGTATTGAGCTTTCTTGATCTCTCTTGCCTTTTCAAACTTCCATTTCTCTTCAGTGATGAAATGGGTCAGCATGTGACTTTGACCAGAGGTCAGATGAAAATCAGGCATAGGGGTGTTAGGATCCTTGTGCGAGATATCAATGTAATCGAGGATTTTCCTCGGATCCAAAAGCAGTGGCACAGATGTGCCTTTGGCTCTAGCGGCCTTCACCTGTCTGTCTCTGATGATTTCTGCAAGTTCATCATCAGAAGCTTCATCATCAGAAGGCACATGGAATGCGACCTGTTTCTTCTTTGGACTTGGCCGAGGACCTCGTCCAGCTGTTGCTTTGGTCTTCAATAGTGTGGGGCCTGATGAGAAAATTGGTGCAGCTGAGGAACTTGCTGAAACACCAAAGGCAGTCGAGAAACCAGCAGTCCTTTGACATGTAGCCAGATGCACAGGAGCTGAGGACTTTGAAGGAGCTGTTGAGGACTTTGGTGGAGCAGTAGCAGTGTGAGGAATTTGCCGTGAGGGCATTGCTGAGGAACTTGGCCGTGAGGGCGCTGTTGGTGAAGCACTTGGCTTACGAGCAGGCTTCTTTGGCATGGATTTCCTCAGTTTGACCGAGGCCTCAATAGCAGTAGCAGTGGCAGAATCCTCATTGAATTTCTTCACTGCCTCCTTGGCTTGTCTTGCCAATTTAGCTTGGCGCTTAGCCCATTCTTCAGGAAAGTCCTCACCACGTTTGATGCTTGTGGGGTCAGCTACTTGGCCAGGTGCCAATGGAGCTCTTGGGCATGGAGGATTGAGGGCGAATTTCCTCATGTACTTTGGAGTCACATATCTGTATTCCCTCCATTCCCTTGCCCATCTCCGTTCAATCCTCTGAATGCGCACCTTGCCCTGATTTTTGTTTTCTTTGCCAAATTTTGCTTCATCAGGTGTGCAATAGTCAGCATAAATTTCCTCAGGGATTTCAAACATAGTCATAACCTCAGGTTTCTTTCCTCCTTTCTGCGGCTTCTTACCGTCTGCCATATTCTTCAGTTGAGGAATTCGAACAATCGAATTCTCTGAAGAAGTATGCAGTTTTTCTTCGAGGAACGCTGCAAATGAGTTAAGTTGATGAGAACCTAGTGATTCAGCAGCAAACATGAGTACCTGTGAACAGAGTATAGGTGCGAGGAATTCGGAGAGGTCATATGCGTTCTCAGAAGGTTTTTCGAAAAGAATAAGTTTTGAGGAATTTGACCAGATGAACCTTGAGGAATTTCACTAAGTGTTCTTGTCTTAGGTTCCACAGTTGTACAGATCGAAGATCCACACAATTAGGGAATCTTGAAGAAAATGATGGCTTAGAGAAACAGTTCAAGATCATATGATGTGTGAGGTGTTCATATGTGTGAAGATTTAAAGAATAAACACCTTTGAAGATTTTCAGGAAAGTTTGAGAATCAAAGTGAGTAATAAAAGTAACTTTTAATTACCCGAAGTGAAGAACACGACGAACTGAGAAGAACAGATGTGAAGTTCGTCAGGTTAGATCTCCCACGCCCTAACTTGGCAGAGGAAGACAGCTACGGCGGCGGCGGAGTGAAGATTTCCGCGGTCGGCGTGAGTACGACGGCGACGAGGTCGAGGCAGTGAAGCTCTTACTCACCGGCGATGATGGAGTAGCGGCGACGCTAGGGTTTGAGGAGCTCGAGTGAGAGAGTAGCGATCGAGCGGAGTAAATGAAGTGAGGAAGGGGAGAGGGGTATTTATAGACACGGTGAAAAACTGTTCGCCCGAAGATTTGGGACGAACGTGCCCCTGCCCTTTCTCCTTCTCGCGACATGTGTCACCCACGTACTGTGTAGTTGAGATCGTGTACGATCGTGGGTGAATAGAATAATGCATTGTGGGATGCGGAACGGTTTGAGCGGCAAAACCGAAAATTTGGATAAGATTTGTTTTAAAGTTTCGTTCGCAATTTATTCAGCTGACAAGGGCACAGTGATGATTTTGAACGAGTTTCAAATAGAACGCACATGAAGAATTTGTGAATAGATTGGGTTGAGTATAGCATAGAGGGGGATCACATTCACTTAGCAGAAAAAGCAACTTGAAGAAATAGCTATAAGTGAATGCTGTAGAGGACATAAACTCATATATATATATATATATATAGCCAATGAAGAAAAACGAGGGAAACAGTGAAGATTTTGAAAAGTTGAAGAATTTGAAAAACTGAAGAATTTCAAAACTGAGGAAAAACCCAAATTGAAGATTTTCAACTTTTTGTGGTGGCGTGACCCACCGTATAAGAATGATGATTTCAGACACCGCGTACAATTGTCATAGGGTTCTGAGAATCAAATTCTTCATTAATTTCTTCACACTTAGAGTGTTATTCTTCATTGATTGAAGAAAAACGTTTCTTCATGTGTTGCACATCTAAGTCATCAATTTTGCATAAGTGTCAGAGTGTGTGTCCTTTTCAAAGAACATTCGAAGATTCTAAGATATTTATCTCACACCGCAACTTGCTAAATCTCTTCTCATCCAAGGGCTTAGTGAAGATATCAGCTAGCTGTTCTTCAGTCTTCACGTGCTCGATGGAGATGTCGCCCTCCAACACATGATCACGAAGAAAATGATGATGAATCTGAATGTGCTTTGTCTTCGAGTGCTGAACTGGGTTGTGAGCAATCTTGATGGCACTCTCATTGTCGCAGAGGAGAGGCACATTCTTCACGTTGACGCAATAGTCCTTGAGTGTTTGCTTCATCCAATGCAGTTGAGCACAGCAAGAGCCAGCAGCAATGTATTCAGCTTCCGCAGTGGACAGTGATACGCAGTTCTGTTTCTTCGAGGACCAACAGACCAAAGATCGTCCGAGGAAATGACAAGTGCCAGAAGTTGACTTGCAGTCCACACGATCACCAGCATAGTCAGAGTCAGAATATCCAATGAGATCAAAAGCAGAGCCCTTGGGGTACCATAATCCTAGTGTTGGTGTGTGAGCTAGATATCGAAGAATATGCTTCACAGCCTTATGGTGTGATTCCTTCGGTGCAGCTTGAAATCGGGCACACATGCAAACACTAAGCATTATATCTGGCCTAGATGCACATAAGTACAATAAAGAACCAATCATGCAGCGGTATACCTTGTGATCGAAGTCAATACTATTTTCATCAGTGCATAGATGGCCATTTGTGGGCATAGGAATTTTGACGCCTTTGCAATCTTGCATGCCGAATTTCCTCAGTACATCTTTGAGGTATTTCTCCTGAGATATGAATATGCCATTGCGCTGTTGACGAATTTGAAGACCTAAGAAGAATTTCAACTCTCCCATCATAGACATTTGATATTCTTCAGTCATCATATAGGAAAGTTCATCACTATAACATTGGTCAGTATAGCCAAAGATAATATCATCAACATATATTTGGCACACAAATAGTTCACCATCATAAGATTTAGTAAAGAGAGTAGGGTCGAGTGAACCGGGTGTGAAGCCATTCTTCACGAAGAATTCCTTCAATGTATCATACCACGCCCGAGGGGCTTGCTTGAGGCCATCGAGGGCCTTATTAAGTCTGAAGACTTTGTCAGGATTCTTTGGATCTTCAAAACCTGGGGGTTGAGCAACATATACTTCTTCCTCAAGCTTACCATTGAGGAATGCACTTTTCACATCCATTTGATATAAGATGATATCATGATGGTTAGCATAAGCAAGTAATATGCGAATAGCCTCAAGTCTAGCAACAGGTGCAGAAGTTTCATCGAAATCAATTCCTTCAACCTGTGTGTAGCCTTGAGCTACCAGTCGTGCCTTATTCCTCACCACAAGGCCATTTTCATCTTGCTTGTTGCGGTAGATTCACTTTGTGCCAATGATATTATGCTTGCGAGAATCTGGACGTTTGACCAGTTCCTAGACATTGTTGAGCTCGAACTGATGTAATTCTTCTTGCATAGCCTGAATCCACTCCGGCTCCAAAAATGCTTCATCTACCTTAGTGGGCTCTGTGATAGAGACAAAAGCATAGTGCCCACAAAAGTTAGATAAATGTGAAGCTTTTGAGCGTGTGAGAGGACCTGGTGCTCTAATGTCATCGATGATCTTCTCCACTTGCACTTCTTTTGCAACGCGAGGATGAGCTGGTTGTCGCTGAGGAGTTTGATCAGCATTTTCTTCAGCACCATTTTCCTCAGCATTTTCTTCAGGTGCATCAACTTGATGTTCTTCATGAACTGGAATGAATTCTTCAGCAGATTCTTCAGTAGGAATGACATCCTCAGTTGCCTTGAACTTGATAGAATCCTCAGGTGCTGGTTCATCTAACACAGAAGGTAGGTGCTCTCTTTGCGAGCCATTAGTTTCATCGAACCGCACATCTACAGTGTCAACAATCTTGTGAAGAACAATGTTGAAGACTCTGTAGGTGTGCGAGTCCTTTCCATAACCAAGCATAAAACCTTCATGTGCATTCGGTGCAAATTTAGAATTGTGGTGAGGATCTCTAATCCAACATTTAGCACCGAAGACTTTGAAATAACTCACATTGGGTTTCTTGTCAGTGAGGAGTTCATCCGTCTTCTTGAAGAATTTGTGAAGATATACTCTGTTGATGATGTGGCACGCAGTATCAATTGCATCAATCCAAAAATGATGAGGTGTTTTGTTTTCATCAAGCATAGTGCAAGCCATCTCAAAAAGAGTTCTGTTCTTGCGCTCCACGACGCCATTTTGCTGAGGAGTATAGGGAGCAGATAACTCATGAGTAATACCAAGTTCATCAAGATAGTCATCAAGACCGGAATTCTTGAACTCAGTTCCATTGTCACTTCTGATGTGCTTTATCTTCACATCAAAGTTGGTTGAAGCCCTCGAGGAAAAACGTTTGAAGACTTCCTGCACTTCATGTTTGTAAGTAACAATGTGTACCCATGTATATCGAGAGTAATCATCAACAATGACAAAACCATATAGAGATGCATCATTAGTGACTGCTGAGTAATGATTAGGTCCGAAGAGGTCCATGTGAAGCAATTCGAATGGACGAGTAGTGGTCATGATAGACTTTGCTGGATGCTTGTCCTTGGTCATTTTTCCAGCTTCACAGGCTCCGCATAAGTGATCCTTGAGGAATTTGACATTCTCAATGCCAATGACATGCTTCTTCTTTGCAAGCGTGTGCAAATTCCTCATGCCTGCGTGACCAAGTCATCGATGCCATAGCCAGCCTTCTAAAGCTTTTGCAAGTAGACACACGGCTGGTTGTAGTCCTGTAGAGAAATCAACAATATACAAATCTCCTCTCCTAAAGCCTTCAAAGACTTTGGAATTGTCAGCTTCCATAATCACAACACAGCGATACTTGCCAAAGACAACAACCATATCAAGATCACGAAGCATTGAGACTGACATGAGGTTGTATCCTAAGGACTCAACAAGCATGACTTTGTCCATGTGTTTATCCTTAGAGATCGCAACCTTACCAAGACCCAATACCTGACTTTTTCCTTTGTCAGCAAAGATGATATGCTTCGGATGTGACGGTGATAAGGGAGCATCCATCAAAAGATTCTTGTCACCAGTCATGTGATTTGTACATCCACTATCGAGGACCCACTCAGTGGCTTTGGGTTGATCATCCTGCAGATGAATTAGTGTAACTTACAATCTCATATGCTTCATCAGTGAAGAATATGATATCAAGTTCATCATGAATTTCATCAAGCAGTAAACAGATATAGCAGTAGGAGGACGTGTGAAATGAAAGTTTATTTCATCATGATTCGCCTGCGTCCTTTCAGGCAATTTTGTCATGTCCCCAGCAAATTCTACAGATTTTAAAGCACGTCTGGAGACCTGACCCTGCAGAAGAGATTAGTTATTTTTCCTCACCACCCACATCTGAAGGGGTGGCAAAGAGTTCATCACTCTGCGAGCACCATACGAGAATGGTGGCATAGAAGCCAAACCATTTTGTTTCACATAAGAGGGGTTAGGGTAAGCATATGAATAAGCAGAGAAATTCTTCGAGGACTTATGAACATAATGGTTTGAAGAATAATGCACATATTCATAGCCCTTAGCTCTACCCTACAAAACAGAGTTGTTAGCACGATGATAATCATATGAGGACTTTGATCCATTTGAGGAATTTGATCCATATGAAGAATTTGATCTGGGGTTCCTGTTCTTCACTGGTGGTGTCATGAGGACATTCACCTGAAGACTTTCAAGGCACTTCTTGGGAACCCAGATTTTCTTCATAGGAGAACCGTTCCTACAGTTAGTGCCAACATATCTAGCAAATACTTCACCATTCTGATTTTTGAACAGTTTATAGTTGGAGTCAAATGACTCATCAGAAGGATGAGGAGATTCACATGTAAAGCCAGATAAGTTAGATGGATCAACTGGAGGTCCCTTTGCAGCAACCGATGAGGTTTTGGGGTACTGCTCAGGCTTCTAATATGTTCCATCAGCATTAAGTTTCCTCTCAAAGGCGATACCCTCTTTCCTAGGGTTTCTGTTGAGGATCTGCTTTTTAAGCACATCACAAAGAGTCTGATGCCCTTTGAGGCTTTTGTACATGCCTGTCATGTACAATTCCTTCAGCCCTGCATCGTCAGTGATACTAGCAATGTCCTCAGATGAGGAATTAGTGATAGCAGAGGCAGGTGAAGAATTTGTAACAGTTGAAGCATTTGAACATTCAGGTGAAGAATTAGCAGATTCACATTCAATGCACTTTAAGCATGGAGGAACAAATTCTTCCTGAGAAGCGCTGATTTGTTGAGCTAGTAATGAATCGCGCTCCTTCTGAAGATCTTCATAACTCACTCTTAGCTTCTCAAGATCTTGCTTTCTTTGAAGAAATTCATAAGAAAGTTTCTCATGATCAGATAAGAGAGTGTTATGATGACTTTGAAGGTTATCAAACCTAGACTGAAGTCTCTTAAGATTTTCAGTCAGGGCTTTAGTGTGATCCATTTATTCACCCAACATATCATCACTTTTGTCTAGCATGTTTTGAACTTGTTCCAAAGCTGTTTGTTGTTTAGTGGCAATGCAAACAAGTTTGGTATAACTAGATTCAATATCATCATCAGATTCATCGTCACAAAACTCGGATGAGGAGCATTCGGTTACCTCGTCACCCTTTGCCATGAGACATGATGCAGAAGATGATGATTCTGGCTCGAAAGTCATCGTTTTAAGAGATTCCTTGAAGTCCTGAAACCAGGGATCATGACGGGTTCAATGACCTTCATAGACATCAGAGATTCGGTCCCAGATAAGCTTCGCATTGCAAAGATGCATAATGCGCCTGAATTCATCTCTGGATAGGCAGGAACAGATGATATCCTTCACCAAGATGTCAAGTCGAGTGTACTTGCGAATATCATCAGCGTCCGCCATCTTGCATAGATCAGTAAGACCAATCTCAGTGATGGTCCACAGCTCGCTGTTCATTTCCATGAGGCGCTTCCTCATCATGGCCTTCCACTTGGGATAATCACGACCGTCAAAGATAGGGCATGTCACTTTCTTCATACCTGCGGTCGACATAACTAAAACTCCAGGCGGTTAAACCAAAATCACATAGAACAAGGGAGTACCTTGCTCTGATACCAATTGAAAGTGCGTTATATCGACTAGAGGGGGGGTGAATAGGCGATTTTTATGAATTCTTCATTGAGGAATTTACCGGTGAGGAAATTCCTTAGCGAAGAACTATTAGCAGCGGAATAAGTACTCAGAAGTAAGCATAACAGAATAGAAGCATGGTCATCATGATGAAATGAAGACTAGCACAGAGTACAGAAAGCATAATCACAGGATAACACAAGATGAAGACAAACAGACTGAAGAAATTGAACTGAGGAAATTGAGAAAGTCTTCAGTCAAAGTCTTCAAACACAGATATGAACAAACACTCAACACGGTAATGAGGAAATGAAAGGGTTGAGGAAATAGAACCAGTTAGGTTGGTGAAGACAATGATTTGGTAGACCAGTTCCAACTGAAGTCTCAGTTGTACCTCTGGTTGGAACGGCTGAGTATTTAAACTCGAGGACACACAGTCCCGGACACCCAGTCACTGAGCACGCAGCTTAGGACACCCAGTCCTCACCGTATTCTCCTTGAACTAAGGTCACACAGACCTCATCCAATCACTCGTGGTAAGTCTTCAGGCGACTTCCAAACCTTCACAGACTTGGTCACTCGGCGATCCACAATTCCTCTTGGATGCTCTAGACCATGACGCCTAACCGTCTGGAAGAAGCACAGTCTTCAAAGGTAACAAGCGTCAGATCCACGCAGGATCAATTTCTTCATTGATGCTCAATCACTTTGGGTTTGTAGGGGTTTGGTTTTGGGTTTTCCTCACTCGATGATTTTCGCTCAAAGTCCTCGGAGGATGGGTTGCTCTCAAATGACAAGTGTCAAGTTCTCTCGGAGCAGCCAACCAGCTAGTGGTTGTATGTTGCGGCTATTTATAGCCTAGGGAGCAGCCCGACATGATAAGACATAAATGCCCTTCAATGATATGACCGTTAGGTGGATAAGATATTTTGGGACAGCTGGCGCGCAGCACAGCAACGGTCGGAAATTTGACTCTCAAATTCCTCAGGGCTATCATGTTCCTCACTGTGTAGGTAATTCGCAATGGCGAATTCCTAACTCCTCAGTCAAAACAGATTCATCAGCGACCAGAAGAACTTCGTCTCTGTCACTGAAGAAAGTGACTGAACTGTATGAGATTTCCAAAGGCTTCACTCGAAGGGATTGGTAGGTGTAGGATTTTGAGTTGAGCATCACATGGAAATTTTTCCTTAGTATTACCTCGACCCCCTTTAACAGTACGGTGTTTCCTATGACTCAAGAAAGAGAAAATGAAACTACGAAAACAAAAGTCTTCACGCTTCATGTTCCACAAATGAATACCAAGTCTTCAAGGTCACACCAATTTCTTCACTTTCAAAGTCTTCAGAAAGTCTTCAGAATATCAAAGTCTTTAGTTCAAGAACTTCATTTTTAGGGGTCGACTTTCTCTGTAAATATCAAACTCCTCATAGACTTATAGACCTATGTACACTCACAAACGCATTAGTCCCTTAACCTATAAGTCTTCAATACACCAAAATCACTAAGGGGCACTAGATGCACTTACAACCCCAGATTCTGAACATACTGACATCATCGGGGGCTCTGCCTCCGAAATAACACCATCGACCCATCTAATTATTGCAGTAATTGCCCCATGGACGGAACCCTTCTTGACCTACCTTAATAGGCGAGAACTCCCAGAGGATCAAAATGAGGCACGCTGCATTGTCCGGCGCTAGAAAGCCTACAAGGTCCACAAAGGAGAACTCTACAAGAAAAGCGCTACCAGAGTACTTCAAAGATGTATCTCCGAGGAAGAGGGGCGACAGCTCTTGGCTGAAATTCATGTCGGTCTCGGTGGACACCATGCCACAGCTCGGGCCCTTGTAAGCAAGGCCCTCTGTACATGATTTTATTGGCTGACAGCCCAAGCAGATGCACAGGACCTTGTCCAACATTGCGTTGGATGCCAGCTTTCCGCCAACCCAAGCCATATACCACCCACCGCTCTACAAACAATCCCCATTACTTGGCCTTTTGCTGTCTGGGGGCTTGATATGGTCGGACCCCTTAAGGGAGGAATCCATAAGAAAAAATACTTGTTGGTCATGGTCGATAAATCACTAAGTGGATAGAGGCCAAACCAGTTAAAAAGGCCGAATCCAGACCAGTGATAGACTTCATATACGGTGTTGTGCACCGTTACGGTGTTCCTCACAACATCATCACCGATAATGGCTCCAATTTCACAGCCGAATAGGTGAAAACCTGGTGCGGTAATCTGGGCATTAAGCTTGATTACGCCTCCGTCTATGACCCTCAAACAAACGGTCAGGTCGAGCGAGCCAATGGTCTTATTATGAGCGGCATTAAGACCAGATTAGTGTGGTCTTTGAAAGAATCAGACACGCACTGGGTTGAGGAGCTCGACTCCGTACTCCGGGGGCTGCGGACAATGCCGAATTATACTATCGGATACACACGCTTCTTCATGGTGTACGATGCAGAGGCTGTGTTGCCCTACGATATTATTCTTTACTCACCTCGAGTCAGCATGTACGAAGAGAGAGAGAGGCGGAGCTTGATCGGCAGGACAGTTTAGATGCCCTGGAAGAGGAGCACGACGTTGCAAAATCCCGTTCCGCATTTTACCAACAACAGGCTCGCAGATAATAAAAGCAGAGAAGTACGGGCCAAGACGTATAATATTGGCAAACTCGTTCTACGTCTACCGGAGAAAAAAAAGGACAAACTCAAGACCATGTGGGAGGGTCCCTTCATCATCGACAAACTTCTTACCACAGGAGCGTACGCCTGTGTGATGCATCAGATAACCGCCACGAGCCGAACCCATGGAACGCGGGCAGACTCCGAAGATTCTACGCCTAGCGCCGAACTCTTTGTTCGTCTCCTTCCCTTTTTTCCTTTCTATTATTTATTTTTTAGTTCTCTTTCCACTTTTTCTTTTATAGATTTAAAGATTTCGTGTGGCTAGACCGCACACTCACGACGCACTCATCTTCAAGCATGTACATCCATCTTACCTAGGGGCTTCTTTTACATAAGCTTATTGTAATTATTTTCTGAGCATCAAGCTCACTGCATGTGTCTTTTCTCAATATGTACCTTTTTTCTGCCATTATATGCATCGATATGACTTAAGTTTTTGCCAAGCTGGGTTGTCTGGCTCCTGTGCTTATGCCCTACGTTCCCGTTAGTTCGGCTAGGGCATAAAGGGAGCACCTCTGTGATTGTTACTCCCGGGTCATCCAGATGTGTACCTCAGACTGGGTGAAGCCGAAAGCTAGCGTTCTTAAGGGAAAATTCAGTCAATGGACTAAAGATATCTTTTACTCATTACACTATGAACCCCCAGATGTTACATATACTGCGACTTTTCAATCACAGTTCGGACATGGGCGTGAATGCATGCGTACCCAGGAAAGTAACCCTTAACAGAACTATTCTCTCTAGAAGATGTTTCTTACTATCACAATGTAATATAACATAGCTAGTTGGATACTTGTCTCTTCAAGCAACTATGACCCCTACGCCTGGTTTCCACGTGTACCCCGGTTTATATTACCAAGCGGGTATTCGGAAACACTTCGGACCGTTGGGTCCAGAGGCCGAAGAGAAAAGGTCCGCCATGACAAATGTTTTACAATCCGACTAGGGACAAACTTCTCCATTGAAGTACATAGTAACTTGGACTAAAAAACTTCCTCTTCTACGCCATCCAACAGGTTGTCTAGCTTACAATCCTACTGAGAATATTTTGCGGCTAATTTTACTTGGTCATATACCAGACTAACTGGCATTTCTTTCCCATCTGACCCTAAAGGTCCGAACCGGGCCATATGATTCGGATCAAGCTTGGTATACCTTGTTTTCACCATGGCCCAGGCTTCTCGTGCACCTTCTCGGCAGGCCGATATCTTCCATAATCGGAAACGCCGCCTCGCTCCGTTAAATAGTTGTACAAGCCCCTCCATACTTCCTGGTGGGGAGGCGGATGGCCATAAGGCCTTGGCAACACTCCGCATTGCCTGCCGAGCTTGCTCGTGTAGTTGTGACAGCTCTTGTAGCAGATCGCCTGAGGATTTGGACATCTCCTCTTTAGGATGGCCAGTCAGCATATCTACAGACATAACTCTGTCAGTTCCTTTCCTCGCCGAATTATGCAGAGGTAAATTTGAACACATACTAAATATGCCGCCTCGTAGCCAGTTATTTTCCTTCACGGAGTCAGCCAGCTGGGCCCGAACATCTTTCAATTCTTCGCCCAGCTAAGTATTGGAATCCTGGAGTTTGTTTTTCTCCTCCCTGACCCGTGTAAGTATACGATCGCCAGCAGCGAGCTGCCTTTCGGTCTTTTGTGCGCCTGCTTGCATGATTTTTGGTACCTCTCCCGGATTATCTGATGATACAATCATCAGATATGTAACTATGTTAGCACTACTGGTATATATAATTATGTTTCTTCTTGATAGAGGGCCAAATTACCAGTTGAGGCCTTCTTGGATTCCTCCAGTTTGGCAATTGCCGCAGCAAGCTGGGTCGAACATTGTTCTAGCTCTTGAGACAACAGATTGTTCTTCTCTGTGAGAACCTGGTTACACAATGATGCTTAAATCAGTTGTACCAACTGCTTCAAGTCTCGGGGGCTACTGGTATATATAATTACTAGATTTGAACTAATGTGTACTTACCTACACATCTTTCAAATATTAATCAGTGGGTCTTGTAAGCCCATCTCGAGCAGCTCAGATGTATGCATCAGCTGAGCTGAAGGCGTTGAATGCCTCATTTGAAAATCCGTGGTCTCGAAGAGTTGCCCGCCGGCGCCCATAATTCATGGCACTTTCCACTTCAAAGTTTGTAAAGGATACAACATCTGAATTCTCTGCTGGGGACAATTTGGCGTCACTCCCGCGCCATCCTCTATCCTAAAGGCTGGATCTGGAATCCGGCTGGTGGAGGCACGACTTGCAGGATCCCTGGGCTTAGTCCGGCGGATGTTTTTTCCTGATGAGACACCACGAACAGTGTCACACTTCAATATGACAGCCAAGGAACATGTTTTAAAGAACCGTACCTCTTTGAAAAAGGCTCAGTCGTATTTTCCTTCCTCTTTGAAGGCCTGCCCGGCGTGGGCGCCGCTCTCTTGTGAGTCGCATCAGGTGCAGCACGGCGCGCGGAGCGCCTCCCCTTTAGAGCACGAGATAGTGCGGTGGGTGAGGCATAATGAGAGAGTTCTTCTTGAAGAAATGACTCCTGGTTACTTACATGTGAGGCAGGAAGAAGACCGGGATAGACGGCGATAATAGCCACTTCCGTGCCGTCATGGCTCGCCTGGTAAAACACCCCGTACTTGAGCTCCTCAAATATATCTTGATCCTCTTTGAATCCGGGCTCGAGGTCCCGGTTATGGTCCTCTGGCTGTGGGGCAGGGTTCTTAAGCTCCTTGGGGATTTTTCGCCATTCCTGTTACAAATGGACAGATTAATGTCCATGGGAAGCAACTTTGGGAGCAGAATGAGAAGGGTAATGAGATTAGAACTCACCCAGCTAGGAGGGTTGTACATGGAAAATCCATCCCGATGCTTAATACGAATAAATTCCTCTTTCCCCCCCTTGTATAATTCGGAGGGTATTTTGGTCAGAGCGGCGGAAGTGTCCGGGCCCTTCCGACCGCAGCGGGAGGCGTCATCTTCCCCATTGTAGTGCCACATGGGAAACCTTCTATATTGAAGCGGTTGAACCCCTCGCGCTATGGAAGTCGCCATTACCTCGACTATGGATAGACCGGGCAGAGTGAGCGTCTTTATCTTGCTCATCAATTGATGGACTTCCGCACTGTCTTCCTCCTTGAGGCTTGCTACGTCTTGAGCTTGCGTTGGTTTTCCTTGAAGAGGAAAGGGTGATGCAGCAATAGTAGCGTAATTATTTCCCTCAGTTTTAGAAAACCAAGGTATCAATCCAGTAGGAGGCTCCTCAAAAGTCCCACGCACCTACACAAACAAACAAAGAACTCGCAACCAACGCAATAAAGGGGTTGTCAATCCCTTCACAGCCACTTGCCAAAGTGAGATATGATAAAGATAGTATGATAAGATAAATATATTTTTGGTATTTTATATTATAGATGCAAAAAGTAAAGATGCAAATAAAAGTAGAGGCTAATCTCAAGATAGCATAAATATTACGGTGGGTGAACAAATTACTGTCGAGCAATTGATAGAAAAGCGAATAATTATGAGATCATCTAGGCATGATCATGTATATAGGCATCACGTCCGCAACAAGTAGACCGACTCCTGCCTGCATCTACTACTATTACTCCACACATCGACTGACTCTTGCCTGCATCTAGAGTATTAAGTTGATAAAGAACAGAGTAACACATTAAGCAAGATGCCATGACGTAGATGGATAAACTCATCCAATATGATATAAACCCCATCTTTTTATCCTCGATTACAATAAATGCCTTGCAACCCTTTCTGTCACTGGGTAAGGACACCGCAAGATTGAACCCAAAGCTAAGCACTTCTCCCATGGCAAGAAAGATCAATATAGTAGGCCAAAGCAAACTGATAATTCGAAGAGACTTGCAAACATAACTCAATCATACATAAAAGAATTCAGAGGAGATTCAAATATTTCTCATAGATAAACTTGATCACAAACCCACAATTCATCGGATCTCGACAAACACACCGCAAAAAGAGTTTACATCGAATAGATCTCCACAAGAGAGGGGGAGAACATTGTATTGAGATCCAAAAAGAGAGAAGAAGCCATCTAGCTAATAACTATGGACCCGAAGGTCTGTGGTAAACTACTCACAACTCATCGGAAGGGCTATGGTGTTGATGTAGAAGCCCTCCATGGTCGATTCCCCCTCTGGCGGAGCACCAACGAAGGCTCCAAGATGGGATCTCACGGATACAGAAGGTTACAGTGGTGGAAATTGTGTTTCGGTGGCTCCCTGGATGTTTTCGGGGTACGTAGGCTTATATAGGAGGAAGAAGTACGTTGGTGGCCACTCGAGGGGCCCAGGAGACAGGGGCGCGCCCAGGAGGGGTGGGCGCGCCCTCCTATCTCCTGGTCGCCTCGTTTGTTGCTTGACTTGCACTCCAAGTTCTCCGGATCACGTTCGTTCCAAAAATCACTCCCGAATGTTTCATTCCGTTTGGACGCCGTTTGATATTCCTTTTCTTCGAAATACTGAAATAGGCAAAATAGCAATACGGGCTGGGCCTCCGGTTAGTAGGTTAGTCCCAAAAATGATATAAATGTGTAAAATAAAGCCCATAAACATCCAAAAGGGGTAATATAATAGCATGGAACAATCAAAAATTATAGATACGTTGGAGACGTATCAAGCATCCCCAAGCTTAATTCCTGCTCGTCCTTGAGTAGGTAAATGATAAAAACATAATTTTTGATGTGGAATGCTACCTAGCATAATTCGCAATGTAATTTTCTTTATTGTGGCATGAATGTTCTTATCCAAATGATTCAAGATAAAAGCTTATAAAACATAAAAATAATAATGCTTCAAAGCATACTAACAAATAATCATGTCCTATCAAAATAGCATAGCCAAAGAAAGCTTATCCCTACAAAATCATATAGTTAGGCCATGCTTCATTTTCATTACACAAAATACTCCCATCATGCACAACCCCGATGACGAGCCGAGCAATTATTTCATACTTTTTAACGCGCTTCAGCTTTTTTCAACTCTTACGCAATACATGAGCGTAAGCCATGGACATAGCACTAAGGTGGTAAAAGATGGTTGTTGTGGGGACAAAAAGAGGGAGAAGATAGTATCACATCAACTAGGCATATCAACGGGCTATGGAGATGCCCATCAATAGATATCAATGTGAGTGAGTAGGGATTGCCATGCAATGGATGCACTAGAGCTATAAATATATGAAAGCTCAACAAAAAGAACTAAGTGGGTGTGCATCCAACTCGCTTGCTCACGAAGACCTAGGGCATTTTGAGGAAGCCCATCATTGGAATATACAAGCCAAGTTCTATAATTAAAAATTCCCACTTATTAAATGAAAGTGACAACATAGGAGACTCTCTATCATGAAGATCATGGTGCTACTTTGAAGCACAAGTTTGGAAAAAGAGATAGTAGCATTGTCCCTTCTCTCTTTTTCTCTCATTTTTTTTCTTTCTTTCTTTTTTCTTTTTCTCCTTTTTTTTCTTTGGCCTCTTTTTTTCTTTTTGGCCTTTCTCTCTTTTTTTGTAAAGTCCGAAGTCTCATCCCAACTTGTGGGGGAATCATAGTTTTCATCATCCTTTCCTCACCGAGACAATGCTCTAAGAATGAAGATCATCACACTTTTATGGATTTACAACTCAAGAATTACAACTCAAAGCTAGAACAAAATATGACACTATATGAATGCCTTCGGCGGTGTACTGGGATATGCAATGAATCAAGAGCGACATGTATGAAAATTATGAAGGTGGCCTTGCCACAAATACGATGTCAACTACATGATCATGCAAAGGGCAATATGACAATGATGAAACGTGTCATAATAAACTGAACGGTGGAAAGTTGCATGGCAATATATCTCGGAATGGCTATGGAAATGCCATAATAGGTAGGTATGGTGGCTGTTTTGAGGAAGGTAAATAGTGGGTTCATGATACCGGCGAAAGTTGCGCGGCATAATAGAGGCTAGCAAAGTGGAAGGATGAGTGTGCGTATATCCATGGACTCACATTAGTCATAAAGAACTCATATACTTATTGCAAAAGTCTACTTAGACCTCGAAGCAAAGTACTACTACGCATTCCCCTAGAGGGATAGATTGGTAGGAAAAGACCATCGCTCATCCCCGACTGCCACTCATAAGGAAGACAATCAAAAGAGCACCTCATGCAACAAATTTGTCACATAACTTTTACCATACGTGCATTCTACGGGACTTGCCAACTTCAACAAAAGTATTTCCCAATTTTATAATTATCCACCATCATGACCCTAACATTACTACCTTTATATCTCAAAAAAGTTATCAAGCAACAAATTGATCATAGCATCCAATTCACTTTCTATGATAGTTTTTATTATATCCAACTTGGATGCTCATCATTCTAGGACCAAATTTGTAACCATAGCAAATATCATGCTGTTCTAGAAGACTCTCAAAATAATATAAGTGAAGCATGAGAGACTAGCAATCTCTTCAAAATTAATCCACCATCATGCTCGTAAAGATATAAGTGAAGCACTAGAGCAAAAACTATCAAGCTCAAAAGATATAAGTGAAGCACATAGAATATTCTAGCAAATTATAATCAAGTGGGCTTATCCAAAAAGGTGTGTACAGCAAGGATGATTGTGGTAAACTAAAAAGCAAATACTAATATAATACATGACGCTCCAAGAAAAACACATATCATGTGGCGAATAAAAATATAGCTCCAAGTAAAGTTACCAATGAACAAAGACGAAAGAGGGGATGCCTTCCTGGGGCATCCCCAAGCTTAGGCTTTTGGCTATTCTTGAAAATCTTGGGGTTCCTTGGTCATCCCCAAACTTAGTCTCTTGCCACTCCTTATTCCATAGTCCATAAAAGCTTTACCCAAAACATGAAAACTTCACAACACAAAACTCAACAGGAAATCTTATAAGCACCGTTAGTGAAAGAAAACAAAACCACCACATAAAGTACTGTAATGAAATCTTCTCTATGGTTCATACCCTTGCATACTATCAATAGATGCATCAAAATAAGCAAACAACACACGAAAAACACAATCTGTCAAAAACAGAACAGTCTGTAGCAATCTCTAACTAACGCAAATTTCTTGAACTCTAAAAATCCTAACCAAATAGTACGTACTGGACAATTTGTTTATTGATCAGCAGCAAAAAGAATCAATGCAAAATCACGTTTCTGTGATTTATTGAATTTTTTCTCGTGAGAGCAAAGTTTCTATTTTTCAGCAGAATCAAATCACCTATCATCATAGGTTATCCTATAGGTTCTACTTGGCACAAACACTAATTAAAAGATAAAAACACATCTAAACAGAAAGTAAATGCAAAATTTATTACTAAACAGGAACAAAAAGAAAAAACACAAATAAAATTGGGTTGCCTCCCAACTAGCGCTATCGTTTAACGCCCTTAGCTAGGCATAAAAGCGAAGATAGATCTAAGTAGTGCCATCTTTGGCACTTGATTTATACGTAGCTCGCATGATAGATTCATAAGGTAATTTGACTTTCTTTCTTGGAAAGTGCCCCATGCCTTTCTTTAATGGAAATTGGAATCTAATATTCCCTTCCTTCATATCAATAATCGCACCAATCGTTCTAAGGAAAGGTCTACCATGAATAATAGGGCAAGAAAGATTGCAATCTATATCAAGAACGATAAAATCTACGGGCACCAAATTTCTATTTGCAACAATGAGAACATCATTGATCCTTCCCATTGGCTTTTTAATGGTGGAATATGCAAGGTGCAAATTTAAAAAGCAATCATCAAGATCATGGAAACCTAGAATATCACATAAAGTTTTCGGAATCGTGGAAACACTAGCACCCAAATCACACAAAGCAAAACACTCATGATTTTGAATTTTAATCTTTATAGTAAGTTCCCACTCATCATTAAGTTTTCTAGGTATAGAAACTTCCAAATTAAGTTTTTCATCATAAGATTGCATCAAGGCATCAACGATATGTTTGGTAAAAGCTTTATTTTGACTATAAGCATGAGGAGAATTTACAATGGATTGCAACAAGGAAATACAACCTTCTAAAGAACAATTATCATAATCAAATTCCTTGAAATCCGAGATAGTAGGTTCTATATTATTTAAAGTCATGACCTCTCAAATCCCACTTTTACCAAATTTAGCATCAAGATCTAAAAACTCCGAATTATTGGGACGCCTTGTAAATAAAGTTGACTCATCTCCAGTCCCATTATTATCAAGATTCGTATTGCAAGACAAAGATCTAATAGGAGACACATCAATAACTTTAAGATCTTCGTCATTATTTTCATGGAAACTAGAAGAACACGCCTTTACAAAGCAATCTTTCTTAGCACGCAATCTAGCGGTTCTATCCTTGCACTCGTCAATGGAAATTCTCATTGCTTTGAGAAACTCATTGATGCTTAGGAGGAGTAGATCTAAGTTTAAGAGAATCAACATCAAGCGAAAGTCTATCAACGTTCCTAGCCAAATCATCCACTTTGAGCAATTTTTCTTCAAGCAAGGCGTTAAAATTCTTTTGAGAAATCATAAATTCTTTCACACTATTCTCAAAATACGAGGGCATCTTATTAAAATTACCATAAGAATTATTGTAGGAATTTCCATAATTATTAGAGGAATTACTAGGGAACGGTTTAGAATTAAAGTTTCCTCTATAAGCATTGTTTCCGAAACTATTCCTACCAACAAAATTCACATCCATAGATTCATTATTATTCTCAATCAAAGTAGACAAAGGCATATCATTGGGATCAAGAGGAGTATTTCTAGTAGCAAACAACTTCATAAGTTCATCCATCTTTCCACTCAAAACAATGATTTCTTCTATGGCATGCACTTTTTTACTAGAAGATCTTTCGGTGTGCCATTGAGAATAATTAGCCATAATATTATCGAGAAGTTTTGTAGCATCTCCTAACGTGATTTCCATAAAGTGCCTCCCGCGGCCGAATCTAAAAGATTTCTAGAAGCAAAATTCAAACCGGCATAAAATTTTTGTATGATCATCCATAAATTCAAACCATGAGTAGGGCAATTGTGAATCACCAATTTCATTTTTCCCAAGATTGGGCAACATGCTCATGATCAAGTTGTTTAAAATTCATAATATCGTTCCTAAGAGTGATGATGTTAGCGGGAGGAAAATACTTAGAGATAAAAGCATCTTTGCATTTGTTCCAGGAATCAATACTATTTTTAGGCAAAGACGAAAACCAAACTTTAGCACGATCTCTAAGTGTAAATGGAAATAACTTCAATTTAACAATATCATTATCCGTATCTTTCTTCTTTTGCATATCACACAAATCAACAAAGTTGTTTAGATGAGTAGTGGCATCTTCACTAGGAAGGCCGGCAAATTGATCTTTCATAACAAGATTCACCAAAGCAGTATTGATTTCACAAGACTCAACATCATTAAGAGGAGCAATCGGAGTACTAAGGAAATCATTATTATTGGTATTTGAGATATCACACAATTTGGTATTATCTTGCACCATGGCAACAAGTAATCCAACACACAAGCAAACATAAAAAGGCAAGCGAAAAGAGAGAGAGAGATTGGGAAAGAGAGGGCAAATAAAATGGCAAGGGTGAAGTGGGGGAGAGGAAAACAAGAGGCAAATGGCAAATAATGTAAATGCGAGGGAGATGGGTTTGTGATGGGTACTTGGCATTTCTTGACTTGAGCGAAGACCTCCCCGGCAACGGCAGCAGAAATCATTCTTGCTACGTCTTGAGCTTGCGCTGGTTTTCCTTGAAGAGGAAAGGGTGATGCAGCAATAGTAGCGTAAGTATTTCCCTCAGTTTTTGAGAACCAAGATATCAATCCAGTAGCAGGCTCCTCAAAAGTCCCACGCACCTACACAAACAAACAAAGAACTCGCTACCAACGCAATAAATGGGTTGTCAATCCCTTCAGGTCCACTTGCGAAAGTGAGATCTGATAGAGATAGTATGATAACATAAATATATTTTTGGTATTTTATATTATAGATGCAAAAAGTAAAGATGCAAATAAAAGTTTATTGAAATCAAATATGATAAAAGATAGACTCGGGGCCATAGGTTTCACTAGAGGCTTCTCTCAAGATTGCATAAATATTACGGTGGGTGAACAAATTACTGTCGAGCAATTGATACAAAAGCGAATAATTATGAGATTATCTCGGCATGATCATGTATATAGGCATCACGTCCTTAACAAGTAGACCGACTCCTGCCTGCATCTACTACTATTACTCCACACATCGACCGACTCTTGCCTGCATCTAGAGTATTAAGTTGATAAAGAACAGAGTAACGCATTAAGCAAGATGCCATGACGTAGATGGATAAACTCATCCAATATGATATAAACCCCATCTTTTTATCCTCGATTACAATACATGCCTTGCAACCCTTTCTGTCACTGGGTAAGGACACCGCAAGATTGAACCCAAAGCTAAGCACTTCTCCCATGGCAAGAAAGATCAATATAGTAGGCCAAAGCAAACTGATAATTCGAAGAGACTTGCAAACATAACTCAATCATACATAAAAGAATTTAGAGGAGATTCAAATATTTCTCATAGATAAACTTGATCACAAACCCACAATTCATCGGATCTCGATAAACACACCGCAAATAGATCTCCACAAGAGAGGGGGAGAACATTGTATTGAGATCCAAAAAGAGAGAAGAAGCCATCTAGCTAATAACTATGGACCCGAAGGTCTGTGGTAAACTACTCACAACTCATCGGAGGGGCTATGGTGTTGATGTAGAAGCCCTCCATGGTCGATTCCCCCTCCAGCGGAGCGCCGGCGAAGGCTCCAAGATGGGATCTCGCGGATATAGAAGGTTACGGTGGTGGAAATTGTGTTTCGGTGGCTCCCTGGATGTTTTTGGGGTACGTAGGCTTATATAGGAGGAAGAAGTACGTCGGTGGCCGCTCGAGGGGCCCAGGAGACAGGGGGCGCCCTCCTATCTCCTGGCCGCCTCGTTTGTTGCTTGACTTGCACTCCAAGTTCTCCGGATCACGTTCGTTCCAAAAATCATGCTCCCGAAGGTTTCATTCCGTTTGGACTCCGTTTGATATTCCTTTTCTTCGAAATACTGAAATAGGCAAAAAAAAAGCAATACGGGTTGGGCCTCCGGTTAGTAGGTTAGTCCCAAAAATGATATAAATGTGTAAAATAAAGCCCATAAACATCCAAAATGGAACAATCAAAAATTATAGATACGTTGGAGACGTATCAAGGCTCCGAGGGCGCCAGTTGTGATGCTTCTTCAATGGAGCTCTTGAAAATTCCGAAAGACCCATTCGGACTGGGTCAGGAAGAGCGATGTCCTCGACATAAAACCATTCAGAAGGCCACTCTTCGGATGCCTTCTTCGGCGTGCCGGACAGGTATCCGATCCCGGCAACACGTCACACTTCGGCTCCGCCTACTTCAAATATTGATCCCTCTTGCACTAGTGCAGAACTGGGCATTAGCACCGGTTCGTAAGGCCCTGTAGTGCCGGTTACATAACTGGCACTAATTTGTGGTCACTAAAGCCCCCCCCCCTTTAGTACCGGTTCAGCACGAACCGGTGCTAAAGGGCAACCACGTGGCACGAGCCACCTCCAGGGGCCTGGAGCCCTTTAGTACCGGTTGGTAACACCAACCGGTACTATAAGGTTTGGTGGGTTTTTAGTTTTATGATTTCTTTTTCATTTAATTTTGTGTTTCCATTTTAATTCTTTTTCGTTTGCTGGTATTTTACGATACTACACATTGTACACGTTATGCATATTAATAGAATTTCTAGTAGATCAACCAATCATCGAGTTCAACATGATTGTCATGATTTTATAAGCGTTCATATATAACACCACAAAAGCAAATCACTTAAGTTCAGAACAAAGAACACAGACATGAAAGGACAAGTACTAATTAAGAGCAGCATGAAGAACTAGCTGAATCACTCCTGCTAGCTACTCATACGATCATCATCCTCATAGTCATCGAACCCAACCCTACATAATTGTCCTTAGCACATGATCATCAGTATCAGGTAGGACCTAAACACCCTGAAGGTAAAATAGCATAAAACAATATAGACCCTGACTCTCCATTATGAAGAATGGCGATCATCCTGTCTCCAATTCTTGCCCTTCGCTGCTCATTGCTTCCAAGAAGCTCCTTACGACTGTCCATACATTTTTTCCATCCTTTGATTGTTATGTCTCCACTTCTTTTAGAAACCCGGTATGGACAGTTGAGATTCGTAGGACGACCCGGTCGTATGTTCAAAACATGAAGGCTACCATGCGTATACATCAGATGAGGCACACAATCATTCGGGATTATCTGTTGAAAAACATAGTAATAACTTCGTAGTTAGCAATGATGTACTAGTTTTAGAAGTGTGCAAAAAGATGCACGGATGTTGTAATAGTAAAAAATAATCTTACCAGGGTATCTCCATGTTAGTTACCGTAGTTCAACACGTGCACTAGTGGCACGTATTGACCATAATGTTGAGGAGCTTGATTGTAGATATTGTAATTCTCAAGATCAGTACAAAATCCGACCAGATGATTTTTCTCCTGATAAGTTAATTCGGAGCCTTCGGTGTAGTACGTTCTGTCTACCATCTTCCGCACATTCTTTGAAGAATGAAAATAAGCTGTCAATGGAGATAAGTTGTCAACTATATATTTTGAAATAAACAATATAAATTACTTAATAACTATGTTTAGCTCACATGAGGGAAGAACTGGAGGTGTATCCACAAGGACCGAAATCGAAGGTGTCTCTTGCTCGATTGTAGGATCACCAACATCCATGGTGACAAGCATACCCTCATCAAGACCATACATCTTGCAAAATGCATCCCAATTTTTGCAACCAAAATGGGTTACACTCTGAGCATTGTACAGCTTTACTTGAAAATCCACACCATGATGGGTACTTAGGATAATTTTTTTGGTTTCGAAATTTTCATGGTCTTCAAAACCCATCCTCTCCCAGACATAGCGTCTTGCAAAGCATGGGATAAACTAGTCGAATTGGAAAAGATGAAAAATACACGTTAAAATAGTTGAAGTCGTGCTTAATTACGAAAAAAACTATTGTCGTCGTTGCGTACCGTATGAACATCACAGGTCTCCTCGAGCTTAATGCTGAAGCGCCGATCTTCGTCCAGAACAATAAACCTGACGCACATACCTCGGTCGTCGTGGCACCAGTCGCACTCAGCCGGGCGGTTTTCGTCGTCCGATGAGTACGACATTTCCGGCCTACGTTCATAATTCAAATATTAAACTAGATCATTATTATTAATCACGGGTTGACTATCGATGATCGATGTACGTAGTAGCTCCTCTTTCATTCCCGAATGCATTATTATACCAAATTGTCTAGCACACGGGAATGAAGGAGAACTTATCCAATATGAGACATTCAATAAGCAAAACCAAATCATAAAATAAGCAAAACCAAATCTTAAAATAAAGTATAGTATTCAAATTAGCATGCATTCAATAATTATAAGCAAAAGTACATCATCTCTTTCCTTTTTCTAAATACTATGAACAAAAAAATCATTAAAATTCTATGAACAAAATTAATTACACAATCTAA
>NC_057795.1:14459669-14460196 GCF_018294505.1 Triticum aestivum | reverse complement strand
ATAGGGGGAGCCTTTAGTACCGGTTGGAGCCACCAACCGGTACTAAAGGCCAATTTTGGCCAGCCGAAGCGGCGGGAAACAAGGGCCTTTAGTACCGGTTGGTGGTTCCAACCGGTACTAAAGTGTACACATTAGTATCGGTTGGAGCCACCAACCGGTACTAAAGGCCATGTGCTGCCACCGTAGTGCGATATGTTTAGTCCCACCTCGCCGAGCGAAGGGCAGCCGCATTGGTTTATAAACCCAGCCGCGGCTGCCCTTTTGAACTCCTTTATTTAGCAGGCTTCTGGGCCTCACTAGGGCGCGCTGTCCTGTGAGTCTGCTGGCCCTACTGGGCATGTATTCGCACACCCAAGGTCTGGCAGGCCCACAGGACAGCTCCCCAACAATTTTTTTCTTTTCTGCATTATTTATTTTCTTCTATCTATTTTTGAGTAATTTTATTATATAGTTATTTCTTTTCTGCTTTATTTTTTTCTTCTATTTATTTATGAGTAGTTTTTTTGCCGTATTTAGTTTCTTTGTGA
>NC_057795.1:14417127-14458758 GCF_018294505.1 Triticum aestivum | reverse complement strand
TCCTTCTTCTCCTTCTTCTTCCTCTTCTTCTTCTTCCTCTTCTTCTTCTTCTTCTTTTTCTTCTCCTCCTTCCTTTTGCCATAACAGAAGAAGTCCGGAGTTGTAATAAGTTATTAAAAATAAAAAAGAGGTGCAAAACAAATCATTAAATGCATGAAAAATATCAAATGAAGGCAGAAATGGTTGAAAGTTGATGGCGTCGCTTTGAATGATGCGTACTGAATGCACAAAAAGTCTGGAGTTGTAAATAGTTTAAAAAATGAAATGTCTTTGTAATAGATGAGTTTAATTTCGTCAGAAACCTGAATACTTCGAAAGAGATTGTCCAGTTTGTAAACGAAGTGCATCCAGTTTTTGCCGTAACCCTCTCTACTTTTTTGAACAATCTATGTGGGTGAAATGATGATACCATGCCAAGTTTCAACTTTTTCAGAGTTCATTTGTAGTGCTTTTCAATTTCCAGGTCATTTAGTTCTCAAAACAAATCATTGAATGCATGAAAAATAGCAAATGAAGGCAGAAATGGTTGAAAGTTGATGGCGTCGCTTTGAATGGTGCATACTGAACGCAAAAAATATAAGAGCATTTACATCATGATCTTATATTTCTTTACAGTCTAAACTGTCAATATGATCTTATAACATCAACAATACTTTGATCATCAATGATCTTTGTGTGTACAATCTAAATTGTCAATATGAGTCATCAACGATTTATAAACCGATGAAGACTCATATTGTGGCCACAAATTCTACACATAGAGTTCAATGAAGACCAATTGCTTGTGATAGTTTGAGAAATAACATATTTAAGGTGGTAAAAGGCTTGTTAGGGGAGCGAGGTGGGACTAAAAACAGCTTGCCATAACCTCATTAGTACCGGTTCGTGGTACGAACCGGCACTAAATGGTGATGGTGGGGCCATAGCCTGACCGCAGGCTGACACAGCCTCTTTAGTACCGGTTCGTGGCATGAACCGGTACTAAAGGTTCTCCACGAACCGGTGCTACTGATCGCCACCACGAACCGGCACTAATGTACACATTAGTGCCGGCTATAATTCAAACCGGCACTATTGTGCTTCACATTTGACCCTTTTTCTACTAGTGTTGGTTACGAAGGACGAGGCAGAATAGTTTCCTCCATAATTCGAAGTGGGCTTCACATCCCAAGAATAGCTCGCAGAGGGCGACATATAACCTGCAATATGCAGGATGGAGGCAGGAGTAAAACTGTGCAGTTGGAGGCGTTGTACTCCAAGAGGCCTTGGAGGAATGGATGGATTGGAAATCTCATGCCTCTCAATAAATAGGGAACAAAGCACACTCGCTCCCCCTAGATGGATTGGGGAAGTTCTCCGCGTGAGCCCCGTCATTGAAAGGAATCAATCCTGCTCGAACGGGAGCCAGATCTGTAGGGGGTAGAAATCTCTGTGTTTGCAGCTTCTCTAGCTGACTATGGGATACAGAGCACCTCTCTCAATTGCCTTTTTCGGGGCCGCGGGGACGGGAGGAAGAGCTGGGAGCACTGGCCATGGTGGAATGGTTTCTCCCAGTGAACTCCGAGGATCTTTCGCTTAGTGTGGAATGGATCTGGAAATCCCAATCTCTTTTATAGACGCCTTTCTTACATGGACAGGGTGGTATGTGCAAAAGTGTCCCGACCTCTCATATTCGCTCGACGCGTGGAAGCTAAAGATACAATGGTGCGGAAGCCGATGAGCACGACGTTAAATGGAACGCCGAATACTGCTCTTTTAATCAGGTACTTTGAAGAAACCGTAGGAGGAACCCGCCTTGCAATGCCGAAGACAATCTGCGCGCCGAACACCTCGTCATTGAAGCCTGGTTCGGGGGCTACTGAGGGAGTCCCATATTAAGGGGTCCTCGGACAACCGGACTATTGATGTGGGCCGGACTGTTGAGCTATGAGGATACAAGACTGAAGACTCTCGCCCGCGTCCGGATGGGACTCTCCTTGGCGTGGAGTGCCTATATAAACCGGAGGTCTTAGTCTGTAGAGGCATAGACATACACAATCATAATCCTCATAGGCTAGACTTCTAGGGTTTAGCCATTACGATCTCGTGGTAGATCAACTCTTGTAATACTCATATCAACAAGATCAATATAGCAGGAAGTAGGGTATTACCTCGATAGAGAGGGCCCGAACCTGTGTAAACATCGTGTCCCCTATCTCCTGTTACCATCGACCTTAGACGCACAACTCGGGACCCCCTACCCGAGATCCGCCGGTTTTGACACTGACACCGATTTCCTAAAAAAGTCTATATCATGTCTCTTTCTCATAATCCATGTCTATCTTCTTTGGTATATCTTCTCATAATCCAAAAAAAGGCAGCATTAGTTTCAGAAGATTAATCTTTGCATATACACATGCACTTACTACTGCATCCCTCTAGATGAATACAGTAGAAAAGAGATAGAGTATGCTCCTGAGAGTTGTATTTTACTGCATAATGCACAAGTTAAGCCAGAAAAGGGGAAAAGAATCTCAGGATAAAAACAAGAGGTATACAGGACGATACCTTCCAGGAAACATTGATGAGAACTGAAAATGCTGCTATGACACCGTTTTTCACTTTCTGGATACGAGTCCATGCATGTGACTGCTCATAGATCACTGTAAGCTGCTTAGCTGTCTTTCCCTATCCAAACTTCGACTGCTGTCTCAGGCTTCCAAAACAGTAAGCAGACTGTTCTACGCTTGTCTCACTGCAGCTCGTGTGCGCCATCATGAGGAAAACCCAATGGATGAATGGAAGCATTTATCAATTCTAATTTCCTAGCAAGGAAACTTCAACCATCCTCCTACTGCGTGTTCGGATACTAGTGATCAAGATCCATGCTATGTACTTTGAATGCAAACGGTGTGCTTGGTTCTCTGATACTTTGAATGCGAGCGGTGTCCAAGCCGATTGCCCAGAAAAGTCTAAATCTTGTCTCTTTCTCATAATCCATGTCTATCTTCTTTGGTGCATTACTATGTCTCCTTGCTCCGGCTCAAGTGCGGATCTGAACTTGATCTGACATGGCCTACAAATTTAGGAGCAACAGGGGACTTGCCACCGGCGGATCATCACATAAACTAATTTGATCCACTGGAAACTATTGTTGAGTTGTTCTGCTTGCGGGCATTTGCACGAGCACCTCAAGAGAAGAGCACCTCGTGTTACAGCTAGGGTGAGCACTGGCGACGGAAGTCAGCTAGGGTGAGCACCTCGTGTTACAACCATTTTATCCGTGGTGGCCGTGGACCGGGCCAGCGACGGTGCCGACCATGGCCTATGGCATTCCCGCTTATGAGTTAGGCCCAACATCGCAACGAGAGGCACGGGAATGCAACGCCCAGTTTCCCCGTTCTATTCCTTTTTTTTCTACTTGGTATCGCTTTCCCATTTTTCTAATCTATGTTGAAATCTCTTCTCTATATTGGTTGAAAAGAATACAAGAAATAGTCATCATGTTTAAAAATATTGTTCATCATCCATATAAAACCTATAAATATGCATTTATTTTTTCTTTATATTACATGAAGATTTTTTAAAAAACATGTCAACACTTTATTAAAAAATACTACCTCCGTTCCAAATTACTCGTCGCTGAAATAGATGTATCTAGAACTAAAATACATCTAGATACATCCATACGTGAGACAAGTAATTCGGAACGGAGGGAGTACCCTGCAAAAAACTTAAACACACAACAAGCAACTATTCAGTAAATAGAATGCATTTTTTATTACACGATAAACATTTCTTCAATGCATTATGAATGGTTTACTCATACGAAATGAACAATAGTATATACACGATGACACTTTTTAATAAGATAAAATATTATAAATACATGATGAAATTTTCTGAAAAACACTAGCAATATTTTTAATACACGATAAAAGATACATCATCCATATAAAACCTTCAATATATGCATTAATTAGTTTCTCTAATTTACGGAGATTTGTATTTGATAGCACACAAGGCATTCCTCCGGTATCCGGAAGTTGCATAATCTCATAGTCGAAGGATATGTATTTGACATGAAGAAAGCAATAGCAATAAAACAAAATGATCATAATGTTAATTAAGCTAACGGATGGGTCTTGTCCATCATATCATTCTTCTAATAAGGTGATCTCATTCATCAAATGACAACACATGTTTATGGTAGGAAACTGAACCATCTTTGATTAACGAACTAGTTTAGTAGAGGCTTACTACGGACACAGTGTTTTGTCTATGTATCAACACATGTATCAAGTTTCAGGTTAATATAATTCTAGCTTAAATAATAAACATTTATCATGAAGTAAGGAAATATAAAAAACATTATTATTGCCTCTAGGGCATATTTCCTTCATGAACAAAGAACCACCGCCGACCCATGTACAAAAACTGGCACAAAATTGCGATTTGGTACTAGTGCACGCGCATGCTTCACCAGGATCGAAGAGTCTGTATCTTGGGGCAGCGCCCAGGTTTTATGCACTCGATTACTCGCATTAATGCCTCCAATCATTGGGACATCCTTCCTGAGATTCCATCTGACGACCCCGACCGTCCGCACGTATGAAGTGTCGCTTTGACTAAAGCTTGGCCGAATCAGGCGAAGCCTCCCATAGTCAGTGGACTAAACATGTTTCCTACTCCCTCCGTCTAAGTGTGTAAGTCATCTTACGAAAATGAAATATCCCAAAACTCTTAGGTGCGGTGCATTAAATTTTACCTCGTTTCTTGTTTCTTGACATATCAACCAATAAGAGATGTGGGGTGTGCATGCTTTTAATGATATGAGACTACCAAACACGACATGCATTGGTTAGTTCATTGCATGCAATGCTATTAATTAGCAAATGGACATTAAGTATTCTCGTTTTCCCCTCCTACTTGGTCACGGTGCACAACCTAAGATGACTTACTCACCTAGACGGAGGGAGTACTCTTCTCCGAGTACCAGTAAATTATGACGTCTAGTTCTTTACAGTGCATACACACTCGGGCAAAAGCTTTCCTCGAGGGATGGGTGTGGGTGATCGGCTCCCGTAAATCCTAGGTCACTCGGCAAAGCTAGGACCAACTATGGACTTTGCATCTGCAGAGGGACTAGTTGGTTCTCTTACCAAAGGCTTGAGTCTGAAGACTCGGTTCTAAAGAAGAATATCAAAGGAATGTTCCTCTCTAGGGCAAGTGGCAAAGAACCAGTCGGAGAAGCTTAGACATTCTTCAAGATCACTCGGAATATGTTACGCCTTACAGGAAGCCACAAGCCAAACTCCCAAATGAGCGTATTGGTATCACCGAGTCTTTACCGCCCATTAGTAACCTTTTAAGGTACTTTTAAAGTCCATCAAGGCCTCTCCATAGGGGGGGGGGGCAGTGACGTTCACCATCGGTTCTTCCAAAAGAATATTCCTCAATCAAAAGGAGTTGGCGCCATTGGCAAGACCTTAAGGAACTCGAAGGCTACTGACGACGGGATTCTCTCGGTATAGGCCCATGACATGGATTCGACCCAGCAGGATTGAACGACCCGAATATACGCCATGAGATCACTCATCTTGGCCGGCATCATAAAGCCCATCCGGCTGACTAGCACCATGATGACCATCTGACTGGACTAGTAGTGGTCGAGAGGGGGAGAGTGTGTCTAACTAAGTAGGAGGTGGGCCCATCCGCCACCCTTGAAGCAATAGCATGCATAGCAACGAGAGGGGGAGAGTGTGTCTAACTAAGATGTGATAATCCATAAGGGAACTATCCATAATGCTAAACAAGCTGCATTACTCCTATATTTCCTTTGTATTTGTAACCTCGATTTTTTAGCCTTCTCTTGTTCCTCATTGATTGAACCTCTTCATTCTCTGGCTCACACAAAGAATAATTGAAGGTATATGTGTCACATCCCAAATCCCGAAATTTCTAAATTTTGAATGTGAATTATTTAAATAGGGTTAATTTAAGGTTTTGCTTGTGTTGCTTGAGTTTAGCGAGTTTTGACTAGGATTTCAAGCTTTTGGCATTTAAATGAATATTGATAATGAGAGAAAAATAGAAGGACTTCCCCAAATATTCATATTTTAATTGGAGTTCAAAAAATGTTTTGGGAATTATTTTGAACAGTAACTTTATTTTTAGGGAATATTTTTTGTTATATGAATTTTATTTAATATTTGGGATGCAAATATATTCCGTAATATCCAAATATTTTGTTGATACTTTAGTAGAATTTCTGGAATTTAGTACAATTTTTGTTGATATTTTAATAAAGTACTAAGTCAAATAGGAAACTAAAATAGGGAAATAGTCATTTTCTAACCTAACCCTAAAGCCCAGACCGCGTGAGTGACCCATACCTATTCATTGCCAACACACTCAATTTAGTGTTGATCCCCAAGGTAAAAAATCCAACGATGCTAACACAACTCCGGCCTATTTCTCTATACAACGTCCTTTACAAAATTGCATCCAAGGTGATTGCTTGCCATCTTAAGCTGGTTTTGCCCGACATAATATCTGTGGAGCAGTACGCCTTTGTTCCTGGAAGGTTGATTACTGACAACATAATTGCAGCTTATGAGTGTCTCCACTTTATGAAAAGAAACGGGGCAAGAAACACCAATAATGTGCACTTAAATATGATATGATGAAGGCCTATGACAGGGTGGAGTGGCCATATTTATAAGCCATCATGCTAAAGATGGGATTCACTCGGACATGGGTAGAGATAGTTATGGGATCCGCCAGGGGGATCCATTAACTTCGGTCAAATTTTCAGTCATGTTCAATGGTAGCAGATTGCAACAATTTAGTCCTTCACGAGGGATCCGCCAGGGGGATCCAATCTCCCCATACTTGTTCTTGCTAGCTAGCAGCAGAGGGCCTTTCGTCCCTTTTAAAATCAAATTAGTCAGCTAACCTCCATGGTCTACAAGTGGCACCATCGGTGCCACGGGTAAATCATTCATTATTTGCAGATGACCACCTATTGTTTTTGAAGGCCAATACTGTGGATGCAGATGAGGTGAACCAATTGTTGGATCATTATTGCCAAACAACGGGTCAGAGAATTGGTTATGATAAATCTTCGTTCTTTTTCAGCAAGTGTGCTCCCGAAAGTGTTCGAGCGGCGATCAAAGGGTTACTCCATGTGCCTAATGAAACTATGAATGAGCAGTACTTGGGCATGCCATCTGATGTGAGGCACTCAAAGAATAGAGCCTTTAAATTCTTGAAAAATTGTCTATGGAACAAAATTCAAGCCTGAATAGAGAAAACTTGTGTACTGTGGCGAAGGAAGTCTTCGTCAAATAAGTGGCCCAAGCAGTGCATGTCTTTTCTATGTCTTGTTTCAAGCTCCCTACAGGGTATATGTGAGCATCTCAATATGCTAATACGGAAGATTTGGTGGGGTTCTAAGGATGGCCGCCGGAAGCCAAATTGGGTGTCGTGGAAGGATATGACACAACCTAAATCTATGGGAGGGCTAGGTTTCAAGGACTTTGAGTTGTTCAATTTAGCGATGCTTGCTAAGCAGGGATGGCGACTCCTCCAACAAACCGACTCTCTCAGTGCTCGTATCCTCAAGGGTGTTTATTATCCTACAACATCTATTTTGCAGGCAACCATTGGGTGTCATCTTAGCCAATGGAGAGCGGTCATTGAAGGGGTCGATATTCTCAAACAGGGAATCACTTAGAGGTTAGGCAATGGAACTACCCCATATGTTTGGGTGGAGAACTGGATTCCCAGGAACGAGATGTTACGTCCCTTTGTAAGCAGGCTAACGAACCCCCTAAGGCTTGCAGCAGATTTCATCGATCCCACCTCGGCAAAGTGGGATAGACAACATGTCGAACAAACTTTCCTACCTATTGATGTTCCTGCAATCATGGCCATCCCTATATGCACAAGGAATATTGATGACTATTGGGCTTGCAACTTCGAGAGAAACGGTTCCTTCTCAGTCCGATCAGCCTATAGAATGCTCATGGTGACTAGACAACGAAGAGAAGCCTAGCTAGATGGATCATCCAGCTCATCTAGCGCTCACATGGAGGAAAAATCATGGAAACAATTGTGGAATACCCAAGTTCCAGTTAAGATAAGGATGTTCTTGTGGCACTTGGCAGAACAATCGCTACCCACTGAAGATGTAAGAGCACACCGTCACTTGTCCACTATGAGTTCTCGTGGTCTATGTGGCTTGCCGGATTCTTGGAGGAACTCTCTCTTAGAGTGCTCAATAGAGAGATGTATATGGGCGCTGGACAAGGGAGATATAGTGGATCAGATGATCACTACCAGGAGCCGAGGGCTAGAAACTGGATCTTTGCGCTCATGGAGACGTTACCTCATGCGAAATTTGTGAGAATGACGGTCACACTTTGGTCAATTTGGACTGCACACCGGAAATTCATACACGAAGGAATTACACAGAGCCTGCATTCTACTCACTTGTTACATGAGGGAAGTCCGAGAACTTTGTAGCCAGGCCCCCGGGAAATTCATCAGGCACATGCAAGGACAAAGGCTCCACCGACGGGCATCGCCAAAATCCACGTGAACGGTGCGGTCCGGCGGAACCGGGGTGGCTCTGCCGCTGCTGTGTGCCGAGATGAATAGGGCAACTATCTCCGGAGTTCCTCACTGGTGATTGATGCACAAGTCGCCCGCCACCCTTGAAGCAATAGCGTGCAGAGGCAATGGCTCTCGTGGAAGATTTGCTAGTGCAGGGCTTCATAATTCCTTCGGAATGCAAGAAGGTCATGGACGACATAAGGAAAGGAAATCAGCGTCGCTACGGATCCATCATTACTGAGATAAAACTTCGAGCTATTAGTTTTAGATGTAGTTTTATTTTTGAAGGGCGAGCCATCAACGGTGAGGCCCATAGCTTAGCTAAGCACTCTCTTTCTCTCGGTCCCAGACGTCACGTCTAGTTGGCAAATCCCCACGATCGAAACTGTATCCTACTCCATGTGGATTATCATCAATAAAGCTTAGCTTACCCCTCAAGAAAAAACTCAATTTAGCGGTAGCTGAAGCCACACCGCTACCCAAATCACGATGGCCTCTCTCTTTGCCATGGACTTGTTTTAAGGGTGTGCAGCCAACCGAAAGATTACAAAGAGATTGCATCATTGGGATACGACGGTTTGCATGGTTGATCTCTATGATATTAACGCTCTACATGGCAACCATACATATAAAATCAAGTGTTACGCAACCTAACTCAATCATAAGAGAATACAACTCAACTCATGCGCCACAATACATATATTTCAATATTACTAACGACAACCCATGGTTCATCATGACTTCCACTATTACAGCGTTTGACACTGAAGGAGGTGAGCATGGAGCAAACTTGACAGGTATGACAGAGGCTTAGATAGTTGGGTCTGGGTTTAGGTTTTGAGGGTACCATTGGCGCCTGGGCAAAGACCCTGATCACCGCCTCCTACTAGGCATAAGAACAACCAGGGCGGGCGCGAGCTCAGAGATCAAGTTGCCATCGAGCCAGATGTTGATCCAAATTGGTCGGAGGATCCATTACCAACTGTCCAAAACATGGATGCCCAGAAGAACTTGACGACCTCGGGGTCAGACCAGGGGTCTAGATGAGCCCATGGGCGGGATATGTGCCCTTGAGCCATAGACACCTGACTCGTAGAGAGATCCTTGTGCGTTCCAGGTTGCGGATCACCGCATGAGGCAGTAGCCGGCGCATGCATCCTTTTGGTCGTGCTAGAGGAAATCACGGATGGCCCGATTCTCCATCTTGAGGATGGGAGGGGATAGGTCCATGGCGAGGAGGATGTGTACCGACATGGTACAAAGGACTTACTCCTGAATTTCCTTGGTAACCTTGAATTTCAGCCTTGTCTTCTTCCTCGTTAACTGACCATCTTCATTCTCAAGCTCGCACAAAGGATAGTTGAAGGTATATGTGTTCGAAATATGCCCTAGAGGCAATAATAAAATGGTTATTATTGTTTTTCCTTGTTCATGATAATTGTCTATTGTTCATGCTATAATTGTATTGACCGGAAACCGCAATGCATGTGTGAATACATAGACCACAACATGTCCCTAGTAAGCCTCTAGTTGACTAGCTCGTTGATCAACAGATGGTCATGGTTTCCTGACCATGGACATTGGATGTCATTGATAATGGGATCACATCATTAGGAGAATGATGTGATGGACAAGACCCAATCCTAAGCATAGCACAAGATCGTATAGTTCATTTGCTAAAGCTTTTCTAGTGTCAAGTATCATTTCCTTAGACCATGAAATTGTGTAACTCCCTGATACCGTAGGAGTGCTTTGGGTGTACCAAACATCACAACGTAACTGGGTGACTCTAAAGGTGCACTACAGGTATCTCTGAAAGTGTTTGTTGGGTTGGCACGAATCGAGACTGGGATTTGTCACTCCGTATGACGGAGAGATATCTCTGGGCCCACTCGGTAATGCATCATCATAATGAGCTCAATGTGACTAAGTAGTTAGTCACGGGATCATGCATTACGGAACGAGTAAAGTGACTTGCCGGTAACGAGATTGAACGAGGTATTGGGATACCGACGATCAAATCTCGGGCAAGTAACATACCGATTGACAAAGGGAATTGCATATGGGATTTCTTGAATCCTTGACATCGTGGTTCATCCGATGAGATCATCGTGGAACATGTGAGAGCCAATATGGGTATCCAGATCCCGCTATTAGTTATTGGCCGAAGAGGTGTCTCGGTCATGTCTGCATGGTTCCCGAACCCGTATGGTCTACACACTTAAGGTTCGGTGACGCTAGAGTTGTTATGGGAAATAGTATGTGGTTACTGAAGGTTGTTTGGAGTCCCGGATGAGATCCCGGACATGACGAGGAGCTCCGGAATGATCCGGAGGTGAAGATCGGTATATTGGACGAAGGGTATTGGAGTCCGGAATTGTTCCGGGTGTACCAGGTGATGACCAGCGTGTCCGAAAGGGGTTTCGGAGGCCCCGACAAGCGTTGGGGGGCCTTATGGGCCAAGGGGAGGGGGCACAAAGGCCCACTAAGGGGCTGAGCGCCCCTCCCACCCCATCTCACGTAACCAGGAGAGGTGGGGGCGCCACCCCTAGGGCAGCCACCCCTCCCGGCTTGGGGGGCAAGTTTCCTAGGGGGTGGGGGCGCCCAAACCCATCTAGGGTTTCCCCTGTGGCCGCCGGCCCCTCCCCAAGGGAACCCTAGGGCGCCTCCCCCTCCTCCCTTCCCCCTATATATAGTGAGGGAGAGAGAGGGCAGCCGCACCCTTCCCCTGGCGCAGCCCTCTCCCTCCTCCAACACCTCCTCCTCCTCCGTAGTGCTTGGCGAAGCCCTGTCGGAGAACCACGAGCTCCATCACCCCCATGTCGTCGTGCTGTCGGAGTTCTCCCTCAACTTCTCCTCTCCCCTTGCTGGATCAAGAAGGAGGAGACGTCCCTGGGCTGTACGTGGGTTGAACGCGGAGGCACCGTTGTTCGGTGCTTAGATCGGATTCGGCCGCGATCTGAATCGCTTCATGAACGACTCTACCAACCGCGTTCTTGTAACGCTTCCGCTTAGCGATTTTCAAGGGTATGAAGATGCACTCCCTCTCTCTCTCGTTGCTAGCCTCTCCATAGATTGATCATGGTGATGCGTAGAAAGTTTTGAATTTCTGCTACGTTCCCCAACAATATGTGTCACATTCGAAATCCCAAAATTTCTAAATTTTGGAATGTGAATTATTTAAATAGGGTTAATTAAAGTTTTTGCTTGTGTTGCTTGAGTTAAGTGAGTTTTGACTAGGATTTCAAGCTTTTGGAATTTAAATGAATATTTAAATTGAAAGAAAATAAAAGGTCTTGTCTGCCTTGACAGTCGTCACCGCTTGAGTCTACTTGCCCGCCATGAAAGCAACTGATGAAATGAAAGAAGGGTTGGTAGCTTCCGGACTCGGGCACTGAGAAGCTCGCGGACGCACAAGCTCAAGGAAGAAGATGAGGGCTTGAGATGAGCATGACCTTGCATCTCCCTCAACCTTGGACTTTTATGGGTTAATTGGAACATGAAGCGGCCGCGAGGTAAGATGCGCCGCATGGTAGTAATTCCACCAGTTTACTAGATGTCGTGTGTTGATCATGCTTGAGAATAGAGGGGTGGTTGATTAAATTACCACATATACTGGGGCACAATATCCTTTGCTGATGGCACGTGACAATAATGGGACCTCGAGCTACGCTCACAAGTTGTGATGGTAGCCGAAATGACGGCACACCACTGTTGTGCGGGAATACAGATGGAATTGGACTGCTGATAGAGCACAATCAGTTCGTCAGCTCGGTTTCAGCGCATGAACACTTTGAGGGTAAGGCACCACCGTGCGGGATCGACTTTTACCGTAGGTGCGGCGTGAAAATAATAAAGTGTCTGATGAAAACTAAGGGAACCCAGAAGGAGCTCCTCGGATGCCCGACGTGTGAACTGTATGGATATACCTCGGTGATCCTCAAGATCAAAGATGGAAATATTTGTTGAACTAGCTTTTCAAGACCGACATCTATAAACGAAGAGCAGTTTGGAAGAACTGAGGAGCGTCCCCGACTTGAAGACCGGGCAGCTACTGATAGTCTCATGAATCAGGGGGTACTCACCATGCCGTCTACAAGCTGGATGGGACAGGACGAGGACCCCCATGGAGGTTTGATATAACGGGCCGGGCCCAGAAGACCCATCGCGTGTACAAGGAATGTTCCGGAGACTTGGCGCATACTCCTAAGATTTAGATGTCGACTACAACACGATCTACCATATACGTGGCCGACATATCTGTAACCCTAGACCCTTCAGGTGCCTATATAAACAAGGGGGTAGGGCAGGTAGAGGGGCATATACAATCTCGTGGTAGAAAAACATGTACTCTGTACTCTATCTCAAATCAATACAACCAAAGTAGGACATAGGGCATTGTCTCTTTGAGAGTGCCGAAACCTGGGTAAAACCTCGCGTTCATTATTACCATCGTTAGGTCATCAGCTCGGGACCCTATAGAAGATTCGACGGAATCGACTCCATCAGGAACAATTTCGCCAAGCATATAAAAGAACTAAAAAGGTGAATCCCTTCTAGTTAGATGGTTCTGAATTGCAGCTACCAAACTTCAGTGAATTTATGTGATTTTGGTCTTCATTCCAGGAAAAGGACCAACGCATTATCTTCAAATTCAATCGATTTCAAATTCTTATGTACAACTAAAATTACAAGCAGAAATATTTTGACCAAAAGGTAAATATTTTGGCACCTACATAAATTATTGAAATTCAGTGAAAACATACTCCCAAGGCTCCTGTTATCCTCTTAGAGCAACTCTAGCGGACCCCGCATCCGTCCGGCCCGCAAAACGTGTTTGCAGTTTGCGAAAAAACCTTGGCGGGCCGGCACGCACGGCGCGGATGCAGACCCCGCAAAGCCGACCCGTAAAAAAGCATATTCCGCGAATATGCTCTTTTACGGGTCGGCTTTGCAGGGTCTGATCTGGCGTAGGTCCCCCCGGCCCGGAAAACCTAAATTTGCACTTTGATTTGATTCAACATAATGCATTTCTTTGCTTTTTCAACAACATTGGATACATAAAACATCATCAAATCTTTGCTAGAATAGACAGACCAAAGAAAACAAGAACCACAAGTATGCATTTTAGACGATTTCCAACTTCCATAACTGCTCCCACTAGTTGAAGAAATATCTTCTCCATGCACTCATTGTTGATATGCGGATTCTTGATCTTGCATTCTTCATTCATCATCTTTGGTTTGGAAGAAGTAGACGTTGCTTCCACTCTAGTTGAACATGCAACCGCATCATTGTTTTCTATTGTACTATGGAGTGCGTCAACAACTATTAACTTTCTTTCTATCAATAAATCAATGTATTGGCCTCCCCAAAACCAAAATGAGCATCCATCTTTCTACACAAAAGAATGACCATGTTCAGAATGAGGATCCACAATTGAACAGAAGAATGAGCTATCAAAACGAGCTCCTGCCGGCTGCTTTCGCCGAAATCTTGGTCGGCGGGGTGGCGGCGGCACGAGGGGGGAGAGGGGAGGTGGTTGGTGGGGGAAAGCGCGTGCTGAAATGTCCCCCCACCAACTGCTTCCGCTTATATGCAGGGCACCGCAGCGGCGAGGCGGAAACCCGCGAATACGCGGTTTGGGGCTGAGATTTTGCTGCGCCCCCAAATTTTTTTGCGGGCTGGGGCGGGATGCGGGGTCTGATCGGGCAGGTTTTTCCGCCCGACCCGCATTTTGGCGGTTATTTTTTGGGTCGGGACGGTATGCAGGGTCTGCTAGAGTTGCTCTTAGCACCCTGGTAGGAAGAGGGGGAGCCCTAATGTAATACTCTAGTAGTCTAAAACGACAGTTGCACCAAATCAACCACGATTCTCTCAAAAACATTCGTGATACACAGAATACACAATGTAAGGAAGATTAACGTCAATTGTAGGCATCGCACAAGATCAACACTAGCGTGCACGTACAACACGATCTACCCAAGATTTGGCGAATATTCCTAAGATTTAAATGTCGAGTACAACACGATCTATCCAAGATTCGCCGGAGTGGACTCCGTCAGGAACAGTTTCACCAAGCATAGAAGAAATAAAAAGGGATCCCTTCAGAACTTCAACATCTCCTCACAGCTTGCTTAGTTAGATGGTTCTGAATTTTACCAAACTTCAATGAATTTTTGTGATTTTGGTCTGCGTTCCAGGCAAAGGACCAAAGCATCCCCTTCAAATTCAACCGATTTTTTTGGTGGAAAATATTATGTTATTTTAAATTCTCATGTACAACAAAAATGTCTAGCTGAAATATTTTGACCAAAAGGTAAATATTTCGGTACATATAGAAATTATTGAAATTCAGTGAATTTTTTAAAATCTCGGCAAAGGTGAAAACCTACTCCCAAGGCTGTTTCTATCTTCTTAGTACCCTGGTAGGAAGAGGGGGAACCCTAATGTAATACTCTAGCAGTCCAAAATGACAGTTGCACACAATCGACCACTATTCTCTCAAAAACAATCGTGATACACGGAATACACAATGTAAGGAAGATTAACGACAATCGTAGGCATCGCACAAGATCGACACCAGCATGCACGTACGTTGTATGTTAGACAGGCAGCTCAGCCGGCTGCTGCTGGGGTGCGCCGGTGGCGATGACAGCGGTGCGGCACAGCGGGCACGTGGCGTGCTGGTGCAGCTACCGGTCGATGCAGCCCGCGTGGAACAGGTGCCCGCACGCCGGGAGCCGACGGACCATCTCCCCGACAAGGAGCGGCGCAAGGCAAATGGCACACTCCTCCGCCGCGGCGGCACACTCGAACTCGAACGGCGCCGGGAGCTTCGCCGCGATAGTGGCCACGTCAATCCCGTCGCCAGGACGACATGGCAGCGTGCATATGACTAGGGCCGTAAGGAAGAAGCTGACGGCGAAGGCCGCGAGGGCGAAGTTGCGCATGGTCCCGTTCCCAATGAGCTGGTAAACGAGGAATAGAACAACTGAGAGAGCGAAGAGGGAGATGCACAACCATCGGCGCCCGGACCCTGATCCGGACGGCGCCTCCGTCGTGTTGGTGGCGCTAGTGCCGTCCATGGGGCTAGCCTAAAGGCGATCGAGTACACGCTACGCACGTGAAGAAGCTGTGGCGGCGACGGAACCGGCCGGAGGGGAAGAAGCAGATCGATTATGATCGGACTGGATCACGTTGGTGTTGTTAATATTGGAACAGGTAGGTATTTAAGGAAGATTCCTCTAGCCGCAAGCCAAGGAATTCGAGCTTTCCGGTTTGAGAGCATATGGACGGAAGATTGCAATTTGCATGTAATTAACGTGAAAAGCTTTTTTATTCTAATTTTTTAGTATAAATATATGCATGAGCTTGCGCTGCATATTATTTCCACTCATGCATCAATATTTTGTGTGCATGCAACAAATTCTCACAGGAAGTGGCAAATTGACGAGGAAAATGTTTATCGGTTTTATACGACATCTTAGCCAACATTTAGGGCACAGCAAAAAACACTTGCAGCGTGAACGCAACATGTGCGACAGAGAACCTTGAGTCGTCACCGCATATCACCTGAGTATACATGATTTTGTAGCATGTCCAAAAAGCATTTGTAGCATAAATCATCCATATATTACTAACCTTCATTTCCTAGTAGCAAACCCACTAGGTCTGCCGTATCAACGACGAATCCGATTCGATGGTGCCTCATCGACATAATATAGGGTGACATTGAACCTGTTCCCATGTAGCCCATTGGCTTCCTCGGAGCTTGGTGACATGCCCTCAAGCTCCTAGGCAATGAAGCTAGATTCCTGAAAGGAAAAACCCACCAAAAACCATGCGGAAAAAAATTGTTTCCAAAAAACCCCCCACCGACACCCCTATCACCACTTGCTGCGAGCAATATATAGCATATGCGCTGCTTCAACGCATGGGGCGAGACTGGGCCCTAAAATGTGCAAGAGTATGTTTTTTTTGTTGCACATTTTAGGTGCAAGAGTATGTGTATACTAGTTCGCCCAAATCACGCAATTTTACAAGATCCAACATCCCATGGCCCATGTGGTAGGCCCCCCTTGGGTGATTTCAAGGCCCGCCCTAGAAGGGCCGATGAGTGGTGACTGCAATAGGGCTCAACTAATTTATAACATGTTCGTACAACTTTTAAAAGTGTTCACGACTTAAAAAGATGTCACATAGTGTTATAATAATCCATAAACAATATAAAAATATTCAAATATTTTTTAAATTCTTTTATCATTTTTAACAAACAGAAATGAAAATGAAAAAAAAATAAAAATAGAAAGGGAATATCATACAAAAGAAAATACAATATAAGTAAAGGAAAAATATGTAAAACATATAAAACCTGATTCTTGAAAAAACCTACCAAAATTACGAAAAAAAACTAGTTCCCACCCAAAATAAAAATAAATAAACGGCCCTTGAAACCCCAGCTACTGGGCCACCGGATGTTCGTCCGCCCATAGGGGAGCACCCGCTATCATTGGACTCTTTGAATTAACGGCTGGGGAGGGCCGATGGGCATGGACTGGGCTAGCCCTAAAGTGTAAGAGAATATATGTGTACTAGTTGGCCCAAATTACTCAAATGTCCAATACCCCCATGGCCCATGGTAGCCTCGTGAATGTCCCAGAATCAGTGTGGAGTACTGAATGTGGTAGGGTTACGCCTTTAGACAACCTAAGGCGATCAGGACGTGGAGAATGTAAGCTCGAGCTCACATGAGATCAGGTGAACAGTAAAATTCAAAAAAATAGTAAATAATTTTTGAAAAACTGTTTTTTCTTTTGAAGAAGCATTGATATTTTTATACATGTTTGCAAAATTTCATGATGAAATCACACTTGTGGAGGTGTTGTCTAAAAAAATATAAAATTGATGCTCCAAAAAGAGTGTTTGTGGAAGCATTTTGGAGCATCAATTTTTTTGTGTGTACACGTCCACAAATGTGCTTCCATCGCAAAAATTTGCATGCATATAGAAAAAAACATCAATGTTTCTTGAAAAAAAAGATTCTTTGAATTTGTTTAGTATTTTTTTTCTGAAATTTACTGTTCACTCAGGATTATATGAGCTACAGCTCACAATAGCATTTTTTAAGCGATCATCCATATTTTATTTAATTTTACGAATGAGGCGATCACTCTTATACCACCATGTTTCCAAAAGCGCGCATGCTTTCGTTATTTCAGCATAATAACGTCGAAATTACACAGGAGCTGTATATAGATTATCTATAACCCGGCCGAGCAGCACATGTACCACAGATTTATTCTATAGCAAGTGGTAGTGATAGAGAATGGATGCATACGCAACAGTGAACGGTGTGTATCTAGGAGTTGCACTACACGCCGGGGTCTGTTATTAAGCTTAGCCGACGACGGGGGTCTTGACGATGACACCGGCGCCGTCGGACACCAGAATGACGCGCTTAGGGTCGGGCTCCCCTGGCCGCCTGATTGGTCCCTCAGCTACCGCCACCGCAACATCGGGCCTGTCCCCGTTGATCAGGAGCGCCGCCGTGGCCACAGGCAGCCCCACCGCCTCCGGCCACGACGACCTCGAGCCTTTGCCTACACCTGCCAGCTCCGCTCTTCCCATAGTTTCAAGGAGGACGTACTTTACTTGTGATCTGCGTTTGTGGGATGTGAAGCCTGGGATAGTTGATCTGGCGGTATTTGTAGGAGCATCTGCGACTAAGTGAGCATCGGGTGCGCCGCTCTCACTTGGTGGAGCTTCTCCCGACCGTCTTTTTCGCGGGCGCACCATGGACACCATCAACGAGTACAGGAATCAACGTTGCTAAGTGTCTATGCGGCAATATAACTGTGTGGGTTAGCTAGCATTATCTTTTAGGGAAGACCAAGTCATTGTGGTAATTAAGTGAAGCATGACAACAAGCATGACCAACGCACACCGAGAAGCCAAATATGGCAACAAGCATGACCAACTCACATTGGCATGTGACAAAATGTGAATATATAATAGCTATGCGTTGCGCCTTTTTGCTAGTGTCCTACGATACAATATGCATGCATCGTGTGCGCAGTCCTCTAGTACGGAAAATAATGTTATAACCCAAAGTAAATAATCATAAGGATGGTACAATCAGCTGCATGACGAACACTTCATCCAATTAGAGGTGGTATCGGGTGGGAAATGTAGTAGAAAACAAAAAAATCACGTCTACGCACACCCAGGAACAATATGAAAGATGCATAATAGGTTTAGATCGCGATCATTACTGTCACCGAGTTGCAGCGGAAAAATAACGTGTCGGTGTCGATCGTACTTAGAGTCCCTCGAACCGTTAATGAACGATCCTGTTAACCGCCCATGAACAGTCCCTCGGACGAAGACCGAAAGCACGGCCTCTCTATTTGGTTGCAAGCATGAAGTCTTCATGATCCGGCAGCGCTTCGCCGTCTAGGGCTAATCATCGCCGGAAAATTACAGGGAGGAGATTAGAACAACACACACATGACTTCTAATTATGAGGATTACATGAATTAGACCAAGCTCTAATTAGCAAACTAGGACTAACTAGAACTAGGGCTAGATGAACTAGAGGAGACTCCAAAACTTGCGTGTAGAAAAGAAGCAAATCCTCTAGTATATATAGGTTTGAGGGGAGAGGGAGGGGCTCCACAAGGAGGGAAATGACTCCTCTCCTTGGCCGGCCAAGAGGAGGGGGAGTCCCCCTCCAATTAATTCGCCCCTCCCTTCCCCAAGTGGAAAGGAGGGCGCCACATCTACTTGGCCTAAGTGACCCAAGTAGCGTTCCATCACTTGGCCTTTTCAAACCCGTTGATATCAAATTGAATATAAAAGCCCCCTAACAATTATTTGAGCATATTATATATAATTTAACAGCCCTGAAAATATTTTCCACCTATTCATTAATTTTGTGAGAGGTTGTGTGATGTAGCTCTTTAGGAGATATGCATACCACCACTAGGTTAGGATGGAAAACCCGTGGTGAGTAATTCTTGTCTTCTCGAGTCTTGACCAAAGAGCGACCATGGCACGTGCGTAGTTGAGTCTATGTATCCAGTAGTCACGTTACCGACAGTTTTTTCTTATACTTGCTAGTATCAATTCAAGCAGAGTTGACCTTCTTTGCGTCTACTTTTTCGAAATTAACATTCCATATTTGAACATCTATAAATAGAGGCACACCAAAAGGCATTAGATCACTCAGTTATATTTCAATGGATTTAGTAAAATATTTCCTTTATGGTAGAAACTAGTTTTAAATATTCTAATGATACACTATATTCGTAATATGATGGTTCAAATACATACATAATAAATGTCTGTGCCATTATCCTAGTCCAAATATGTAGTTTGCATTTTTTTGTAGAGGATGTATTTTTGTTTTATTTGGATGTAGACAAATGTTGAAAACATTTTGTCGACATTGATAAAAACTGAGATGGCGAAGGCAATGTGCGAGAAAAAACTTTACGTGATGTCTCATCATGAGCAGGTGGTGACCACATTAGCTTTGTCAACTAGCATCATTCTAGCTAGCATTCTCCATTATCTATTCTAATTAATCAACTATATAGGGACAGTTAGATTCCACCTGGATATGGAACAAACACATTGCCTCCCTCCTCGCCCTTAAAATATAAACATTCAGAGTTCATTCTTTTCATTGTTTTATGCCACCCAATCCTCTCTGGTCTACCATGCATGGTAATTTCTGGTCTCTGGATCAGAAACTAAGCGGGGAAGGTGAATCGCGGTTAGGCTATTTTGGAGGTGGGAAAAGGCCGTGTGGGTAGAGTAACATGTAGTGGCAACAAGGGGATCAGACACGAGGGAAAAGCCAACACAGCGAGGGTGAACTAAAGGAGGCAAGGATTTGACGATCTGGAGCTTGTTTTTATACCTACTATTATCGATTCGAGCAGAGTTGATCTTCTTTGCATCTAGTTTTTCGAATTTAACATTCCATATTGAACATCTATATATAAAGGCACACAGATCCATGCATTAGATCACTCACTTATATTTGAACGGATTTAGTAAAATATTTCATTGGTGCTAAAAATTTGTTCCGAATATTGTAATGATACACTATATTCGTAGTATGATGGTTAAAATATATAGATAATAAATATTTGTGCCATTATTATAATCGAAATTTGTAGTTTGCGGTTTTGGTAGAGGACAACTTTTTTCTTTTATTTGGATGCAGATAAATGTTGGAAACATTCTTTCCACATTTATAAAAACTGAGATGTTGAAGTCAATGTGTGAGAGAAAACTTTACATGATGCCTAATCATGAGCATGCACTACTAGGGAAAAGGCTATACACAGAATCTTAGCAACAGCGCGGCTTAAAAAGGAGCGCTGCTGCTAATTAGTAGTAGCGCGTGTGCAGGAAACCCGCTGCTGATAAATTTTTAGCAGTAGCACGCTCTGTGTAAACCGCGCTGCTATAAATATCGACCGGCGGTGTTCACCTAACTCCATTTAGCAGTAGCGCGGTGGTGCGAACCGCGCTACTGCTATGGATGTAGTAGTAGCGCGCTTTTACTGAGATCGCTGCTGCTAAATTTGAAATTGGCATATTTTTTTGTCCCTGTTAGCAGTAGCGCCTTCGCCCAAAGCGCGCTGCTGCTAATTCCTTATCAGTAGCGCATTTTTCCTCCCGTGCTACTGCTAACCCGCACCAACCAACCATCTTTTCCCCACCGTCCCTCCCCTCCCCCTCCTCTCTTCCCTTCCCCCTACCTCCCCCACATGCTCCCACTCTCACTCTTCTTCTTCCTCAATAGTTCTCCCCCGTTACTCTCTCTCTTCTATCCACCTTTCTCTCTCTTCATTACTCCTACCTAACTACACCACCTCCATTAATGCATCTCTTTTCTCTTTTTCCTTTCCCCTCCACTAGTTGAAGTTGTCTCCTCCCAAATTAGGTAGCTAGGTAGATGTAGGATTTAGTTAAGTGACCTATTTGCCCTCTAACTTGATCTATCTTTGTCAAGAAGAGCTTTGTGCACTTTTGATCTCCCTACAACATCATCTCCACCGTGTGCTCGATCTCGATCGAGATAGAGGTGATGAAAATTTCATGCTTTTGCAAAATGGAAATATGTTTATGTGTGTGTGATATGTTTGTGGAAATTGTGTGTGTGGCATGGCATGAGTTGACGCCAAATTGTGCTTTTGAGTTGCCTATGTTTTGCCGAAATGTCGATTTATTTCCGTTTCAGCAAATTCCGGGCAAACTCTAGATCCATATATGTCCTATTGTTAGGGAATTCGAGCTTTTCGGTTTGACAGCGTAAGGATGGAAGATTGCAAATTGCAAGTAACGTGACAAGCTTTTTTCTAATTTTCTAATATAAATATATGCATGAACTTGCGTTTTATTTCCACTCATGCATCAAATTTTACGTGCACACAGCAAATTTTCACAGGAAGTTGCAAATTGACGAGGAAAAAGTTTATCGGTTTTATACGACATGTTAGCCAACATTTAGGGCACAGCAAAAAACACTTGCAGCACGAACACAACATGTCCGACAGAGAACCTTGAGTCGTCACTGCATATCGCCTCAGTATACATGATTTTGTAGCATGTCGAAAAAGCATTTGTAGCATAAAACATCCATATATTACTAACCTTCATTTCCTAGTAGCAAACCCACTAGGTCTGCCTTATCAGCGACGAATCCGATTCGATGGTGCCTCATCGACATAATATAGGGTGACATTGAACCCATTCCCATGTAGCCCATTGCCTTCCTCGGAGCTTGGTGTCATGCCCTCAAGCTCCTAGGCAATGAAGCTAGATTCCTGAAAGAAAAAACCCACCAAAAATCATGCGGAAAAAATTGTTTCCAAAAAATCCCCAAAAGGAAAACCACCGGCGACACCCCTATCACCACTTGCTGCGAGCAATATATAGCATTTGCGCTGCTTCAACGCATGGGGCGAGCCTTGGCCCTAAAATGTGCAAGAGTATGTGTATACTAGTTCGCCCAAATCACGTAATTTTACAAGATCCAACATCTCATGGCCCCCCTTGGTAGATTTCAAGGCCTGCCCTAGAAGGACCTATGAGTGGTGACTGCAATAAGGTTCAACTAATTTTAACATGTTCGTACAACTTTTAAAAGTGTTCACAACTTAAAAATATGTCACATAGTGTTATAATAACCCATAAACAAATAAAAACATTCAAATATTTTTCTAAATTCTTTTATATTTTTTAACAAATAGAAATGAAAATGAAAAAATAAAATAAAAATAGAAAGGGAATATCATACAAAAGAAAATACAATATAAGTAAAGGGAAAACGTGTAAAACATATAACACCCGATTCTTGAAAAAACCTACCAAAATCATGAAAAAACTAGTTCCCACCCAAAATAAAAATAAATAAACAGCCCTTGAAAGCCCAGTTACTGGGCCAGCCGATGTTCGTCCGCCCATAGGGGAGCACCCGCTATCATCGATCTCTTTGAATTAACGGCTGAGGAGGGCCCATGGGCATGGACTGGCCTAGCCCTAAAATGTAAGAGAATATATGTGTACAAGTTGGCCCAAATTACTCAAATGTCCAATACCCCATGGCCCCCATGGTATCCTCGTGAATGTCCCATAATCAGTGTGGAGTACCAAATATGGTAGGGTTACACATTTAGACAACCTAAAGCGATCACGACATCCCCAAAGCAAATAGGTTGGCCTCGTCTTGAGCGTCTCCAAAGCAAAACAATCCACTTTTATGAAAATTGATCTGAAGATTTGAGAGTTGCTCAAATGCTGATAAAATCAGTTTCATATTTCTCGCTTTCTCGAGGTCATGATCCATGAAGAGAACACGGGCAAATGAAATGAGTAGGCCCGTTGGAGTTGCGTTCAGATTGCCGTCTGGGAAAATTTCTGGACCCATCCTAGAGAATGGTAACAGCGGTAGGGTTACATCGTTACACCTTTGAGTCACCCCATTTCAGACAGGCGATCATTCATATTTTATTTCATTTTGTGGAGAAGGCGACCATTCACATATATGCTTTTCTTATTCCCGCAGAATATTCAAAGTACACGAGCTATAGATTATCAGTAATGCGACTGAGCAGCATATCATCACAGATTTATAGGCCGTAGGGATTTGGAATACTGGGATACATGCACAACATCCGTGTATATTGGAGTTGCACTACACGCCGGGGCGTTTTAAGCTAGCCGACGACGGGGGTCTTGACGACGATGCCAGCTGCGTCGGAGATGATGATGACACGCCTAGGGTCAGGGCGCCCTGGCTGCCTGTTGGGTTCCCTTTCCATGATTAACGCCACCGCGACATCTGGCCTGTCCCCGTTGATCAGGTGTGCCGCGGTGGCCACCGGCAGCCCCACCGCCTCCGGCCATGACGACCTCGATCCCCTTCCTACACCTGCGAGCTCCGCTCTTCCCATAGTTTCGAGGAAGATGTGTTTGACTTGTGGTCTGCGTTTGTAGGATGTGAAGCAAGTATAGGAGATCAGGCGGTACTTGTAGGAGTATTTGTGACTGAGCGTGAGGTGGACACGGTGAGCATTTGTGAGTGTGAGATGCTTCCTTTTTATTCTTTGAATCTCTGTGAGTGTGACAAGCTGACGCTTGATAATGAGAGGGTGCATCGGGTACACCGGCCTCGCTTGGTAGAGCTGAATATGCAACCGTCTGTTTCACGGGTGCATCGTCCACACCGTTGCCAAGTGCAGGAATCAACGTTGCAAAGTGTCTGATTGTTCCGGGCATAAAACAAAGTTTCAGTTTATTAATCGCTAGTGTGAACTAGCTATGTACAAAGTTTCATGAGATTAGTAGTATTGTGTTTGAGCTATCCGAGAGCAGCTTGCCAGAATAGTTGTGTAGGGTTCGAGGCGTTGAGATTCTCTTGACTTAACGCAAACTGACTTAGAAGTAGCCAGTTGTGGAAATACAAACAATTGTTAGGTGTTATGAAGCTTACCTAGTATTGTGGCTCAGTTCCAATTTTCAAAATTGTATATTAAGGAGTATTGTTTTTTGCGGGCTATACGTACTAAGTATGTACATCAAACTTTAGGCCTCTAATAAGCAACCTTGCTGGCTAGACTGTTCGCATTAGCTGACATGTGGGCCCCCTAACAGGTCAGCCCATAAGTCTGAACCAAAGTCAGAGGACCTGCTTTCAGAGTCTAGGCTCGCTACTACATCAAGTCTTCAAATATTTGTGTTTTGAACACTGACTTGATATCTAAAAAATAAATTGACCATAATATCCAGAAAGATAAAATATTATAATAAGATTATTGCTACAGAATTATTATTTTTTTGAGAAAATTTCCAATCTATTCATCTTCAATCATGGTAGTACGAACCCTAGAAATAACAAAAACTACATCCAGATCAGTAGAGCACCTAGCGATGACTACAAGCACTGAAGCGAGTTGAAGGCCGCGCCGCTGACATCACCCCTCCCTCGACGGAGCCGTGCAAAACTTGTTGTAATAGACAGTCAGGAAGTTGTCGTGTTAATGCCCCATAGGACCAATGCACTAGAAGAACAACCGCCGCCGATGAACAGTAGCATAGAACAAAAGGATCCAACCCAAAGACACACGAAAATAGATGAAAAACGACCGGATCCGGGAAAATTCACCAATGACAGATCTGCCAGAGAATCATTTATTTATGATAATTATGTTAATATTATTTTAGTGGTTAAGTTTTAAACCCCTACCAGTCGCATAAAATCAAGCTCACATACACCATATGCACTAACCTCTTAACTAATCACCAATACTTAAACCATAATTAACATTATTGCGTTTTCTCTGGGACGATTGGAGCATGCCAATCTTCAACATTGCAACATATCCCAATTTTGTGCGGACTGCCTCATTGTATCCATTCCCATTGAACATGCATCATCCTTACAATGCCACGACTATCCTATGCCGACGAAACTGCTTCGGTTACGGTGTTTGTTTTTTATAGGGCAAAAATGTATCACATTTCATGAGTTAATCAGAATCAAGACAATAACAAAGAAGGGGCAACAATGAGAAAAAAGGTAAAATTAATTGTTCTCAGGCCATTATAGAACTCAAATGCTTTGTCCCTACTAAGGCCAATGAGACTGCCTTGGACATGATCTTCTAGAAAACAGAATTCGGCATGGTGGAAAGTAACGAAAGTTACATGTTTTTCACTCATTCCAAACCTCCCACACGATCAAAATAGTGAGTGAGGCCATCGCTTTCCATGGCATGCTATTGCTAGAAGCTAGGCAGGTCCACCAAGCTTGGATGGACAGATCAGATGCCAAAACGTGGTAGCCAGATCTGAGAGGTCGAACAAGGACTGTGCCAAATTATAAACACCAATAGTGGAACGGCACCAAAGGAGAAGGTGGCATGCTGAGTCCTGTTCTGCTCACATTTCTCAAGCGCCGATACTTCAAGACTGTCATGCATAGCTAAAGTTTGCACATCTTGGGTACAATTAATAACCTGGACAATGTTTAAACACGAGAAAATTTACGGTGTCCAATAGCACAGCCGGAATGTAACTATTAATTTACTCGAAAAATAGAATTACTAAAATATCTTAGTGTTAGATTATGATTCCACCCCTGGTTTCTAGTACTTGTTTCATTCTTAGAGGGTACTCCATGCATCTACGTTGGAGTACAATCAGCTGCATGACGAACACTTCGTCTAATTCGAGGTGGAGTACCGACATGTGGCTCACCAACTTTAGGGACAATAAAAACTTGTTTGAGCCTGTCTCATGGGTCGAAGAAGAGTAGAAGACGCGTGCGCAGGCTGAGCGAAACCCTGGCAGAATCGTTCTAGCACCCACAGAGAGCGCCTTCACTGTGACATAGGGCCTCTCGCTTTGGATTATGTCACCACGGCCGACATTGGCATGGCCTATAACTCCGGCCATGGCATCTTCTCAGACCCCATTAAGGCCATGTGACTACTTCAAAATATGTCTCGGATAATCTATAGATGGCAAGCAAGTCTAAGTGGATGCACATGGCATAAGCCTCAAAAACTCACATATCTTCATAGGAAGATGAACCATAAATCATCTGGCCGTCATATGCCGCTAATGTTATACTAGTGATGTGTGGACTCCTTTTGGTCTGTTCAAGAAATGTGTCCATTCAAATTTTCGGGACGCCCATGCACCTAACACTTCCGTCCTGATTTTTTTTGGAAAAGTTTTGTACAAAAACAGCCTCCACTTGTTGCCTAAATTCAAACCAAAAATAAAAAAGGTTTTGCTACGTCCGAAATGGGAGCAACCTAAACCGAGAAAACAGGGTTGTGGGTGCGTAGTGCATACACGTCAGCCATGTAGATGCACATGTGGTCGCGAGGCCGATCCTACGGCTCATAACATGGCCGTGCTGTTGTGTTCCAGACTGAACGTTCGTGTGGAATATTAAGCGAATAACTAAAATATTGCCTCAGTGCGAAGACCAATGCTACGCTCTCAAGAGTGCCATGAAACAAGTAGACATAAAAAACATTAATTATAGGACTAGGTACGCTATGATATCGACACAAAGGTTTCTCCACTGGTTTCTTCCATGACGGAGGGGGAGATGCCGGCCGATCAAATCCATCCAGGGGATGATGACCCGGCGGACAGATTAAAGCAGGTAGCCACTGGATAATTTATCGTATCTGTACCATGCTGCCGTGCACAAACGCCACCAGGTTTAGATTAGCTTTATTCTTAATAAATTAGATTTTCTCTTGAATTAGCTTTGTACAGCTGTACCGTGCTAAATACCAACAACCACACCCTAACTGTGCACTCCCCTTCCTCTCCAATCTCGTGTGGTGCGGCAAGTGCAGCAGATCAGCCGTTGTGCATCAATTTGTCAGCTAGTTGGGCAGTGGTAATGGCGAGGCACTTCATGCTCAACACCGGCGCTGAGATCCCCTCGGTGGGGTACGGCACCTGGCAGTCCAAGCCAGACGAGGTCGGCCGCTCCGTTTACGCTGCCGTCAAGGTTCGCACAGCCTCGTGTGATTTGATTTCTTGAGCTAATTTCTTTCCTTTCTCTAATCTCGGTTTCTCACATTTGTCTAATCCCGGTTTCTGAATTTATTGGTGACCCGTATATATTACTACAGAAGAGACATGGAATTGAGATTCTTTTCGAATTGTGCAGGCAGGCTATCGACACATCGATTGTGCTAGGGCTTACAGCAACGAAAAGGAGGTAGGCGATCACTTACTCCTTTTTGGATGAAGGGCATTTTTCAATAAAAAGGCTTATGTTTGTAGATGGAGTATATCCTTGTTGGCAATATTGTCTCCACTCAAACTAAGTATAAATTGTTGGCTTAAGGAAAGCATAACATTCGCTTTCGGATTATTCAGGTTGGTCTGACACTACAGAAGCTATTCGAAGAGGGTGTGGTTAAGCGGGAAGATTTGTTTATCACCTCTAAGCTATGGTAAGCTCAGAGCACTGGGACTGATCTGTTCAATTCACCTGCATGGATTTCTCTGCAGTTTAAGTTCACCGAGTATTTGATCGGTGATTCCAGAAGATGTGCTGGAATCGCTTGACAGAAGTCTGAATGACTTGCAGCTTGAGTACTTGGATCTTTACCTTGTAAGCATCTTCCATTTCATAATCATCTTTCACTATCCAGTTGCTCCAGTCTTGCCGTTGTGTTGTACTATCTCACTTTGTGTACTCAATATGGTGATTTCTACTATACTTTTGCATGCTCCTTTTATTTTATTTTTAGGGAGCTATTTTTATCATTTTGAATAAGACACCTCAAAAAACTACTGGTATTGTGATCTGGACTACACTAAACTCAAGATTTCTCGAGGTTATCATCGACAAATAAATATGTGTTTAATGTGTGGAAACACGATCCTCTATTAGACTGCCTATAATGGGAGTATCATAAGCGGTATCATGCATGCCAACTAGGCATTTTTTTAGGAGGTGGCGCACAATTAAATAAGGTAATTGAGAATTCAGTATCATATCATGATACCGTATCATATTAAACTTAATACCACATTGTGTCATGCATGAGAATAAATGAAGCAATCTAAGATACTAACTTATAATTATGCATTAGTAATATCATAAACTAGTATAATATGCATCATAGTAGTAGATGATACTCCTCATTGCAGGCAGCCTTAAGTGGCCAGTCCACTACTTAGTAATTATATTGTTTAATGTGTAGAAACACGATCCTCTATTAAGTGGCCAGTCCACCGCTTAGTAATTGTGTTGTTTGCATGCACACATGCTTCTTTTCTGTGATCTAGTCACAAATCCACATCCAACTAAAATAATTTCAAGTACCCACCACTTAATAACACCCTTGCATGTTTCTCCATATGTTATTTTTTTATTTTTCATGTTTTGGTATGAGTTTGTATATTGTCTTGAGGTTGCATCTTGAATATATTTGTGAAATATATACTATATGTTTGAAGAATTTTACAATCACATTTTAGTTGAATTGTATTTTCCTTCGAGGTGGATTTAAGTGTTTACATGTTGGAGCTATATAGCAATGTTTTCATGAATGATTCGAAATTGAATTTTTACTGGTATGCAATTTTGTAGATTCATTGGCCATTTAGGCTCAAGAAGGGCACCGATGCAAGCAACCCTGAAAACTTTGTACGACCTGACATCCCTGCGACTTGGGGAGCAATGGAAAAGTTATATGATGCTGGAAACGCTCGTGCAATAGGTGTGAGTAACTTCTCAACGAAGAGACTGGGTGACTTGCTTGTTGTAGCTCGTGTGCGTCCAGCTGTTAATCAGGTGGAATGTCATCCGGGTTGGCAGCATACTAAGCTCCACAACTTTTGTCAGTCAACCGGTATTCATCTTTCTGTAAGTTCGTGGTGCACTTGGAGGCAGCTGGCTTTCTTATGTTTAAAATACATATGTTCTTATTATACCTGACTATGTATGTGTATTTGCAGGCATACTCACCACTAGGTTCACCTGGTACGCCTTGGATGAACAGTAATGTCCTTGAAGAACCGGTCATCACCTTAATAGCGAATAAACTTGGGAAAACTCCTGCACAGGTGGCCCTGTGCTGGAACATTCAGATGGGTCATAGTATACTACCGAAGAGCCTGAACGAGGAAAGGATAAAGCAAAATCTTGATGTTCATGATTGGTCTATTCCAGATGACTTGCTTGCGATGTTAACTGAGATTAAGCAGGTTTGTTGCTATTCTTTATACCCCCATACTTAAATGAGGACAAAATTGCAATGATATTTTTTACTATGATAAGGCACCTTTATAAGATGAGATGACATGTTGGAATATCACTATGTTAAAATACATATCATCTGACAAGTGAAAAACAAATCCATGTGTAAACATTCTGCAGAGTCTATATATTATGTGTTGGAGTATGGTAATTTGGTATAATCAAGTCTCTTAAAAGGTCATTTTTACCTTGTTCGAGCATGTAAAAGAAAATCCTCTTGACCCCTTGAGTTACCAATTGTGGTGTCTTTTTTTCATTCTTTAAGAAAAATCTCAAAGGGTTCCTTTTTCTTTTTTCTTTTTTTTCTTGTTATTATTGAACTTTTCATCGTGCAGAGCGAGTGCATCTGATTACCTTACTTTGTGACCTTCAGGTAAGGCTATTCAGAGGTGACTTCACCATTAATCCACAAAGCGTCTACAAGACCCTCGAGGAGCTCTGGGATGGGGAAGTTTAGGATTATGTTTATCCTTAGGAACCTAAGTACATTAGAACCTTGCACTTCAGGTGCACCTACTGTGTGTTACTTTGAAAGTTTGTTAATTTTTAGTTCTGAATCAAGATCATGTGCTGCCGTTATGTAGACAATTTGTGCCTTGTATCTGTTATGTGCCCACTTGTGAACTTGTAACAAGATTGTCAATATGCTGCATAGCATGTGCAAAACCATGTGAGCTCATTCAGCCTCCACCAAGTGTTGAATGATGCAGGTGTTGGCGCAACGGGTGTTGACGATGTGTTTAGTATCATCGCCTGGCCTCACACTTCCATCAAGCACACCAATTAGAAGCCACACTCACTCATAAGCACAACATAGCAATCTGGATGGGAACCCTATATATTTTGCCTTGAGTTCACCTATTGAACATTCACCGTGGGTCCACCTATGTGTTTCAGGACTACGATCTATATTGTTGACCCTCGACCTGAACGTTGCTGCTATTCTTGTGTCATCTGATAATATGGAGGTTATTTCAAACATCAAGAGACCTTCGCCTGCCATTATGCTTCCATCCTTTGGGAGATTAATGCTGGAATTTTGTCTATTTTGGGTCAGCCCAATAGCAATTTCAGAATTCCTAATAAATCCTAGAGGCCCACTCAGCCCATTCGTGCAAGGCAAGAGGTGGAACCAAAGATTAGTCCCAGATTGCTTGTTTGGTGGGAGTTGAACCTCCTTATAATGGAGGTTATTTTCTCACATGTATGAGCATGAGAACAAGAGGAACATTCACATGCACTCCTCCTCATCCGCTCGCCTCGTCCCGATGCGACGCGGGTTCCGGGAATGAGCCGAGCCCATGTTACCAAAGGTCACATGGAAGTTGAAAAGATTTTTGCTATAGTGGACACTGAATGTGATCTCCATTTCACCTCCCGTTGCTGGCCGTTCGCCTGCTTCTTTCGTGCCTATAAAAGAGAGGTCGCACCCAGAGAGAGAGAGAGAGACAGACAGAGAGAGAGAGAGAGAGAGAGAGAGACACCCGAACATCCTTTCCTCTCGCCACTGAGTTCCAATCTCTGAGCTTCTCCTGTGAGCTTCCCCATTCCGGCTTGCGGCGTGCACCATAGGTCGGGACAGTAGGCATCCGAAACCCCACCTCTTTGATTCTTGTATGGGAGAAGGGTGATAAGGTTTTTGGGGAGCGCTCTGGCTGACTACTGACTAGTTCATCATGGATGATCCGGATGCCAACGACCACTTCCCAACGACGACTTATTCCCCGACGTCGACAACCTCTTCGACAAGATGGCCGGCGAGGACGTCGACCCAAAGACCAGTGCTTCTGCCGCTATTTTGTACATTCTCATACTCTTTCTGTTTGAGGTTCTGTCACAGTTTCTTGCTCTAGTTATGTTCCGTTCTAGTTCATATATGCAGATGCCATTTACTTTCTCTCTGTCAGACTACATGACTTGTTTTATCCCTGCTATAATAGTCTTGTTTTATCTAGTATTTCTGTTAATAAAATCATTCGGTAAATTGCTCATATATCCAACAATCCAAAAACTTTATTATAGGCAATTTACCCCAAGTGGTTTTGCTGCTTTCATGAGACCTTCTATGTTTGAGGGTATCCGCTATAAAAGGTGATGCTTGAGAGCAGTCTTATTGTTTCAAACCATGAGTTGCTATGACGACACTCTTGGCAAACCTGAAGGAGGGTATGATGCTCAACAGGAACAAGCTTTTCAAAACATGGAAACCTTATTTAAGGCTGTTGTATTGAGTGTTCTTGGTGAGAACATTGTTTATTCTTATGCGTCAATTGACAATGAAAAAGATATGTGGGACACACTCGAGGACAAGTTTGGCAACTCGGATGCCGACACTGAGTTGTACATCATGGAGCAATTGTATGATTACAGGATGGTAGATGAGCGCTCCATGGTTGAGCAAGCTCACGAGATAGTCATTTGGAAGGGAACTTGAGTACTTCAATTGTATGCTACCGAACAAGTTTATTGCCTAAGGTATCATCACTAAGCTTCCTCCCTCATGGAGGAACTTTGCTACCTTACTTAAGCATAAGAGGCAGGAGTTTTCCTTTCTGGATCTCATTGGTACTCTTGATGTGGAAGAAAAGGCGAGAGCAAAAGACACACGTGCTCGAGGTATTGTGGGAGGATCTAGTGCAAATCTGGTATAGAAGAAAAACTTCTAGCCCCACAAGTTCAAGAACAAGGGCAAGTTTAATGGTAAAACAAAGTTTGATGGGAAGAACAAGGCTGTACAGCACAACAACTTAAAGAAGAAGAATGACAAGAAGAAAGGTGTTTATCATGTGTGCGGAGATCCTGACCATTGGGTTGCTAGTTGCCCTAATCGTTATGGCAAGCGTCATCTTGGGAAAGGAGGCAAGACCGCTAATGTTGTCATTGGTGACACTGACATGAAAGATGTTGGCTATGGTATATTTCCCATTATTCTTTCAGTATGTCATTCTCCTGATTGGTTAATTGACACAGGAGTTAATGTGCATGTATATGGTGATATTTCCATGTTTTCATCTTATCGGACCACAGGGAGTTCCACCGTGCTGATGGGTAATGGTTCAAGTGCTTCTGTTCGTGGTGTTGGCATGGTTGATCTGATGTTTACTTCGGAAAAGATCGTGCGGCTGAAGAACATGCATTATGTCCCCTCTATCCATAAAAATCTTGTTAGCGGGTCTCTTCTGTGTAGAGATGGCTACAAGCTTGTCTCTGAGTCGAATAAATGTGTAATATCCAAGTATGGAACTTTTGTTGGTAAATCTATGAGTCAAGAGGCCTATTTCTTTTATCATTATCAGATGTTTGCAATAAAGTTGTTAATCATGTTTGCAATAATAGTGAATCAAATGTGTGGTATTAACGTATTTGTCATGTTAATTTTGGTTGCATGTCGTGACTAACCAAATGGAACTTAATCCCTAGTTTCACCACTATCAAGGGATCTAAGTGTCAAGTTTGTGTGCAAGCTAAGCAACCTCGTAAGTCTCATACGACTGCAGAAACATGAAATCTTACACCACTAGAGCTCATACATTCAGATCTTTGTGAAATGAATGGTGTTTTGACAAAAGGTGGAAAGAAGTATTTTATGACGTTAATTGATGACTCGACCAGATAGTGCCATGTGTTCTGAAATATAAGGATGAGCCTTTCAACTATTTCAAGATCTATAAAGCGGAAGCAGAAAACCAACTTGATCGAAAGATCAAGAGGCTTAGGACCGATCATGGTGAAGAGTATTTATCAAATGAATTTGAATCCTTCTATGCGGATCAAGTTATAATCCATGAGAGGACGCCTCCCTATTTACCTCAATAAAATGGGGTAGCCAAAAGAAAAAACCGTACTCTAACTGATTTGGCTAACTCCATGTTAGACACATCGGGTCTCCTCAAGGCATGGTGGGGGGAGGCAATGTTGACTGCATTTCATGTCCTAAACCGAGTTCCCACAAAGAACCAAGTGATAAATCCATTCGAGGAATGGGAGAAGAAAAGGTTAAAGCTCTCTTATCTATGAACCTATGGTAGTTTGGCGAAAGTCAATGTGCCAATTCCAAAGAAGCGCAATTGGGACCAAAAATTGTGGATTGTGTTTTCCTGGGATATGCTTTCTATAGGATTGGCTATAGATTCTTGGTTGTAAAATCTGAGGTATCTGACATCCGTGTTGGTAGAATCACGGAGTCGACTGATGCGACTTTCTTTGAGGATATCTTTCCCATGAAAGATGGCTAGCTAATCAAATTAGAGGATGCCTAGTTCCTCGAATTAGGAATTAGTTACAATTACCGAACCTACCATTTTGACTGAGCACTTTGAAAATCCTGTGGAGGAGAACAATGAAGTTTCTACTAGGAGAAAGAGACAGAGGACTGCAAAGTCCTTTAGTGATGATTTTATTGTGTATCTCATAGATGACACTTCCAGTTCTATTTTAGAGGCCTACGCAATGGAAGATGCAAACTATTGTAAGGAAGCGGACTGTGTAGTGATATGGATTCCATCTTGGCAAATGAAACTTGGGAGACAACTGATCATCCCTATGGGTGCAAACCTATAGGGTTCAAATGGGTATTCAAGAAAAAGCTTAGGCCTCATGGTACTATTGAAAAGTACAAGGCATGACTCGTGGAAAGGTTTATACCCTGTCGGGGGGATAGACCCCGGGTAGCTTCATCCACCCATAAAGAGATTTAAAGACATCGGGGCAAGCCAGGCCCCTCAGGCCAACTGGTCTCGCAGCCGGCTTCGAAAGCCAGCTGGTGCAACGTACCCGGCCTCCAGAAGATGACGCGCTCCCAGAAGGTAGACTAGGTACAGGCCGACCTCTAGCAGGCATCCTGCCCCCTCCATCAGAGTGTGAGCATAATGAAGCGACAAGCTGGGGCATGGCAACAGTGCCCCGCGCTCCCCCCAAATCCCGACACGCATGGCTACAGTAAATGCCGCTAGGCCGCGGCCGACCCGCACGGCGCAACACTGTAGCCATGTAGCGCCCGACATGGCCTCCGTCAGCACGGGCAGTGCTACAGTGAAGAGCCGTCGACGGGGCTCGTGGGCGGCAGGCCCCACATGTCGGCTGGATTCTCAGCAGCCGGCGGGGCCCTCTAGAGGCGGGCCCTAGCAGCCGGTGGAGAACCCGGCCACCATAGACACTGACAGTCGGGTCCTATACCCAACCACATTACCATTGTATCCCTGGGGGGTTGGCCTATAAAAACCCCCAGGCTTCACCCATGCAAAGGGTTCCAACCTCATTCCACCACACACATAGCTAGGGAGAGAAGAGAGCTAGCCTTGCCCTTCTTCCTCCTCTAGTAATACAGCTCTAGGAGCACCCTTGTACTCTTTGTGATCATAGTCATCATGCGGAGACCCCGCATAGTTGGAGTAGGGGTTTCATCTGTCCGGAGAGCCCTGAACCTGGGTACGTCTTGTGTCCGCCTGAGATCGTGCTCACTCCCGCCTCCAGGACCCGACGACGTTCTTCTGGCCCCATCTATGATAAGCCACCCCCTGGAATCTAACGCGAGATTACCACGACATACCAAAAAGGAAGGTGAAGATTCTTTAATACTTACTCACATGTGGCTTGACTAACCACTATTCAAGTACTACTTTCACTAGCTGCCTCACATGGTCTTCTCGTTCATCAAATGGATGTGAAGACTGCTTTCCTAACTGGATAGTTGTATGAGGAAATTTACATGGAACAACTAGATGGGTTTCTATTTGATGGCCGGGAAGAAAAAATGTGCAAGTTTTTGATGTCTTTGTATGGACTTAAGCAAGAACCCAAGCAATGGCATGAGAAGTTTGAAAGAACTTTAACAGCTGCAGGCTTTGTTCTAAACGAAGCTGATAAATGTGTTTACTATCGCCATGGTGGGGGCGAGGGAGTTATCCTTTGCTTGCATGTTGATGTCATACTGATTTTCAGAACAAATCTGAATGTTATTAAGGAGGTCAAGGATTTCCTATCTCGTTGTTTTGAGGTGAAGGATTTAGGAGTGGCTGATGTTATTCTGAACATCAAGATGTTGAGGAACGATGATGGTGGGATTACATTGCTTCAACCTCAGTAAGTGGAAAAGATCTTGAGTCACTTTGGCTACAATGACTGCAAGCCCTCTCCAACATTATATGATGGTAGCGTGTTGCTTTGAAGAACGAATGAATTTCTAGAGATCAATTGAAATATTCTTAGATTATTAGCATGCTTATGTACTTAGCCACTGCTACAAGACCTGACATCTATTTTCCCATTAGCAAACTAAGCCGTTTTGTCTCAAAACCAGGAGATGTGCATTGGAAAGATCAAGCGAGAGTTATGCGTTATTTGAAAGGCACTACGAATTATGGGATTCACTATACTGGGTATCCAAAGGTGCTTGAAGGGTATAATGACTCAAACTAGATCTCAAATGCTGATGAGATAAAGGCCAACAATGGAAGCAGAGCTCACAACACACTAGATACCCTCATGGAGGGTGGCTCTATTTCTTGGATTTCTTGCAAGCTGATCATCTTAACGAGGTCAACAATGGAAGCAGATCTCACAACACACTAGATACAACTACGGTCGAAGCAGATTGGCTTCGTCGGCTCTTGAATGACTTGCCGGTTGTTGAAAAACTTGTACCGGGTATTCTTATGAACTGCGATAATCAGACCGTGAACACGAAAGTGAGCAGCTCAAAGGATAACATGAAGTCATCAAAACACATTTAGAGAAGGTTAAAGTCTGTCAAAAAAATGAAGTCATCAAAATGCATTGGATTATATCCAAACATCTAAAAATATGGCATGTCGTTTTAGTAAGGGTCTATCACATAATGTGATAGATAATGCATCGAAGGAGATGGGTATGAGACCCACAATATGAGTTGTTTATAGTGGTAACCTAGTCTATGTGATCGGAAATCCCGTGAATTAGATGTGGAAGACAAGCTGTTGGTCAACTAAGAGGAGAGAATCCTTACTATTAACAATACCACTCCATGAAGATGCAATACTCTCAAAATCTGCATGACAGGTTGATGTATATCTTAATGTGTTCTAAGTTGCTCATTGAAGTAGAGATGTTGTCCCGCAGAACATCTTTTGAAGAACACACATATACGAGTCTGATTGTTAAATATCGCAATCTATGAGAGTAGGGTGCACTCTAGTAAACTCAAGAAAGCTCTCGGAGTATGACGTATAAGCTACACTCGTGGGGAAGAACCATGGTAGCCTAGTATCGTTAAAGGCTTTGTGTGAAGCTAAATTCGCAGAAAACTGGAAGTTCAAGACCCCGTCAACTGTTCAAATTGCTTGCTAGTGTAGCATGGAGTTCTAGGTGAATGTTGAACTTAATAGTCTCCACTGTAGTAACGGTACAAAAAAGAGTGTATTGGAACCAAAGGGAAATTTTTTGTGCCTTTGGGATCTGGTGGGGGATTGCTGGAATTTTGTCTATTTTCGGCCAGCCAATAGCAGTTCTATAATTCCTTATAAATCCTAGAGGCATACGCAGCCCATTCGTGCAAGGCAAGAGGTGGAAGCAAAGTTTTGTCACACATTGCTAGTTTGGTGGGAGTTGGACCTGCTTATAAGGGAGGTGGTTTCCCCAAATGTATGAGCATGAGAACAAGATGGACATTCACGCGCGCTCCTCCTCCACCACCCGTCTCGTCACGACGGACTACGGTTTGCGGGAATGAGCCGAGCCGATGTCTAGATTTTTGCCACGTAGGACCGGTGTACGAAAGGTCACATGAAAGTTGAAATGATTTTTTCTCTAGTGCACATTGAATGTGAACCACACATCCCTCGGCTGCTGGTTGTTTCACTTTGTCTCCCTCGCTTCGTTTCACAGCCCGTCGCTGCCCGCTTGCCTGCATCTTCCGTGCCTATAAAAGAGAGGTCACTCCTCTAGAGAGACACACACTAGAACATCCTCGTCCTCTTGCCACCATGTTCCAATCTCTGAGCTGCTCCTGCGATCTTCCCCATCCCGGCTTGCGGCGAGCACCGTACGTCAGGACAGTAGGCCTCCGAAACCCCACCTCTTTGAGTCCTATACGGGAGAAGGGTGATAAGATTGTTGTAGAGTGCTCTGTGCGACTATTGACTGATTCATCACGGACGATCTGGACGCAGACGACCACTTCCCCAACGACGACTTCTTCCCCGATGTCGACAACCTCTTCGACGACATGGCAGACAAGGACGTCGACCCCAAGACCAGTGTTTCTGCCGCTGTTTCGTACGTTCTCATACTCCTTCTATTCGAGGTTCTCACACAGTTTCTTGCTCTAGTGTCTGCTCTAGTTATGTTCTGTTCTAGTTCATCTATGCATATGCCATTTACCTTCTCTCTGTCAAACTGCATGACTTCTTTTATCCCTACTATAATATTCATAGTTTATCTACTATTTCTGTTAATCAAATCATTCGGTAAATTTCTCATATATACAAAAATCCAAATACATTACTATATGCAATTTACCCTTAGTGGGTTTGCTACTTTCATGAGACCTCCTATGTTTGAGGGTATCCACTATTAGAGGTGGCGCGAGAGAGTAGTCTTATGGTTTCAAGCCATGAGTTCCTATGACGCCACTCTTGGCAAACCTGAAAGAGAATATGATGCTCAACAGGAACAAGCTTTTCAGAAAATGGATACCCTGTTTAAGGTTGCTCTCTTGAGTGTTCTTGGTGAGAACATAGTTGATGCTTATGCCTCAATTGAGAATGGAAAAGATATGTGGGACGCACTCGAGGCCAAGTATGGGGTCTCGGATGCCGGCACTGAGTTGTACCTGATGGAGCAATTCTATGACTAAAGGATGACTGATGAGCGCTCCGTGGCTGAGCAAGCTCATGAGATACAGTCATTTGCTGGAGAGGTTGAGCACTTCAAGACAAGTTTATTGCCGGCGGTATCATCACTAAGCTTCCTCCCTCATGGAGGAACTTTGCTACCTTATTGAAGCATAAGAGGCAGGAGTTTTCCTTTCTGGATCTCATTGGTAATCTCTGAGCTGCTCCTACGATCTTCCCCATCCCGGCTTGCGGCGAGCACCGTACGTCGGGACAGTAGGCCTCCGAAACCCCACCTCTTTGAGTCCTATACGGGAGAAGGGTGATAAGCTTTTTGCAGAGCGCTCTGCGCGACTATTGACTGGTTCATCACGGACGATCTGGACGCCGACGACCACTTCCCCAACGACGACTTCTTCCCCGATGTCGACAACCTCTTCGACGACATGGCAGACGAGGACGTCGACCCCAAGACCAGTGTTTCTGCCGCTGTTTTGTACGTTCTCATACTCCTTCTATTCGAGGTTCTCTCATAGTTTCTTGCTCTAGTGTCTGCTCTAGTTATGTTCTGTTCTAGTTCATCTATGCATATGCCATTTACCTTCTCTCTGTCAAACTGCATGACTTCTTTTATCCCTACTATAATATTCATAGTTTATCTACTATTTCTGTTAATCAAATCATTCGGTAAATTTCTCATATATACAAAAATCCAAAAACATTACTATATGCAATTTACCCTTAGTGGGTTTGCTACTTTCATGAGACCTCCTATGTTTGAGGGTATCCACTATTAGAGGTGGCGCGAGAGAGTAGTCTTATGGTTTCAAGCCATGAGTTCCTATGACGCCACTCTTGGCAAACCTGAAAGACATTATGATGCTCAACAGGAACAAGCTTTTCAGAAAATGGATACCCTATTTAAGGTTGCTCTCTTGAGTGTTCTTGGTGAGAACATAGTTGATGCTTATGCCTCAATTGAGAATGGAAAAGATATGTGGGACGCACTCGAGGCCAAGTATGGGGTCTCGGATGCCGGCACTGAGTTGTACCTGATGGAGCAATTCTATGACTAAAGGATGACTGATGAGCGCTCCGTGGCTGAGCAAGCTCACGAGATACAGTCATTTGCTAGAGAGGTTGAGCACTTCAAGACAAGTTTATTGCCGGTGGTATCATCACTAAGCTTCCTCCCTCATGGAGGAACTTTGCTACCTTATTGAAGCATAAGAGGCAGGAGTTTTCCTTTCTGGATCTCATTGGTAATCTTGATGTGGAAGAAAAAGGAGAGCAAAAGACACACATGCTCGAGGTATTAAGATAGGATCTAGTGCCAATCTGGTACAGAGGAAAAACTTATAGCCCCACAAGTTGAAGAACAAGGGCAAGTTTGATGGTAAAGCAATGTTTGATGGGAATAACAAGACTGTACAACACACCAACTTCAAGAAGAAGAATGACAAGAAGAAATGTGTTTATCATGTGCGAGGAGATCCTAACCATTGGGATCCTAGTTGCCCTAATCGTTAATACAAGCGTCATCTTTGAAAAGGCAGCAAGACCGCTAATGTTGTCTGTCGGTGTACAAAAGTAGGGGCTCTCCTTTTGACCCCTTTACTTGTGCATGAGCAGTCAGAGCCATGCGCCACGACCACGCATAGCAGGGAAAAGGTGGGAAGCCAGAGAGAAGTCGAAGGCACAAGACAAACAAAGCAACTTCAAGGACAAGGCCACAGAGATCGGATGGACGAAGCAGGTTTCCCCGGCAAGGACCCTTGCCGGGGCAGCCTTAGCAGCCCCAGCAAGACCCTTGCCGGGGCAGCTCACCCACACCAGCGGAGCGAGCCACCCTCGAGCCCACGGTCTCCAACGCCAACACTACTCGAAAAAAGGCTTTTAGTCCCGGTTCATAAGGGCCTTTAGTCCCGGTTCTGGAACCGGGACTAAAGGGTCGTTACTAAAGCCTCGCCCTTTAGTCCCGGTTCTTACACGAACTGGGACTAAAGGCTCTCCACGTGGCCGCTGCCTGGAGGTCCACCTTTAGTCTACCAACCGGTACTAAAGGAATTTTTATAATTTTTTTTTTAATTTTTTTGGAATATTTTTTTATTTTCAAATTTCTGAATTATTTTAACCTCTCATCTCTAATCACCCCTCATCACTTCTCAATTTAACCTCTAATCACCCCTCATCATCTAACTTACCAGACGGTAACCCATCCTCTCACTACTCCAGCCTGAGCACGCTTAACTTCCGGGTTCTATTCTCCCTCGTTTCCAAGTCTGCACTTGTTGTTTTCCTGACAATAGTAAGATGTCAATCCTATTAACCTTAGGAATTTAGCTTGAGCATGAAGTCACACATTTCACTGTTTGAGTTTGAAACTATTGTTCTAAAAAATAACACTAATATTTAGTAACACTAATATTTCTTGAATAATTAGTTTAACCATTGTTGACCACAGTTTGACCATAGTTTGACCAAAATTCAAAAAAACTGAAATAATTATTTAGTAACAGTAATATTCTTGAATAAGTATTTAGTAACACTAATACTTCTTGAATAAGTAGTTTGACCATTGTTTGACCAGATTTAACAAAAATTCAAAAAAAAACTGAAATTTGATGAATTTTTTTGCCTCCAAATCTTAAAAGCCCCGTAACTTTTTTCTGTTAGGTTTTTGAGGATTTTGAAAATGTTTAACGGGGTTCCCAAGTTCGTATGCAAAAGTTCGTATGCAAGTTCGTATAAAAAACTTTTCGAGTAGATGATTTTTCATATAAAAAACTTTTTAATCCAAGTTCGTATGCAAAAGTTATGCCCATTTTACTAAATTCTAGAGAGATTTTGCAAATAAAGTCGAAATTCATATTTGTAAATTTTCCCAACAACTAGACCACATAT